>NC_142116.1:21987500-22287500 GCF_056152115.1 Neolamprologus brichardi
AGAAACTGAGGACGTACGTGCCGGGAGGCCTGTCCGGATCCGAGGCTTTAGTAACAGAGCACTGCTGGTAAATTTACTCACTCTGTCGCCCAGATGGCAGTGCTAGATTGGCTGCAGTGCCCCATATTTGAAGAGGGAGGGGTTTGAATGTAGGTGGGGGCAAAAATACATAAAAAATAATTTTTATCCCAAATATTCAGATGGTGCTAATGTTAAAGGATTGGCACGCAGTGTGACAAACTGACATCACAGCTGTAGTGTGGTGCCAGCTGTTTTCTGTCTGGAGACAAGTATTTAACAGTTGGAATAGCACCAGTAAGTCATCCATTATAAAGGCTTTATAAGTTGCTACTTGTCTTATTAATGCTAGAAAATTTACTAATGCTTTACAGAATGCCTAATCTTTCATACTTGGTATGCAAAAAATCTGTTTGCAAGCAAGCATGGCTTCAGGGTACATTTTAATCCATCTAGGTGCAAGTACAGCAAGACGGTTGAAAACATGTGAAGTGCGACGTCCTAGTTGTATGCATACTACATGCAAAAGTAGCAAGTGGGCAAGCACAGACAGCAAGCCAAGCTGGAAAGAACAAGCCAGCATTTGGGTTGCCAGGTTGTGATATTTCCTCCTAGATGGCGCTTTATCTCCTTTAGCATGAAACTTTTGTCAAACGAGAAAAAAGCTGCACAACAAACGCTTCAATTAGCAAGTTCTCCATGTTAAGTAAATATTTAATAATCTAAAATTGTGACCTCAAACTTATAAAAGGCATAAAAGGATATTAAAAGACCATTTCCACTGCTTGTCAGGCCTAATGTTATGTTTAAAACTGGGCATTAGTACATTATTCATTAACATTAGTGTAGCGCTTCTTGTGTGACTTGTAGTGCCTTTTTGAAGGGTGACTTAGTGGGAAACAAACATACTGTAAGACTGTCTTTCTGGGGTATGGTGCTTGCAGAGAAATGTAGATTTAAAGCATGCCTAGCACTTCCTCTTATGGCTTAAAAACCTTCATAAACCTAATAGCGCGGTGCTTTTTACAATTCTCTGTAAAGAGAAAATACTGTATTAGAGTTGGTGCATTTTAATCTTCCTAATAGGAGAGATTTGATCGTAGGAACATTGTTTGGGTTCCTAAGAGACTAAGGTGCTGAGATGATTTTTACATGCAACCAAAAAGTTGAGGTGAAAGGCAAAGCAACAACACGGATGTGGACTTGTGTGAAAAGTAAGCTTGTTTATCTTTGTAAAGAGTGACGGCAGATCCCAAATTTGCTTCTTATCAGGAATAAAAGCAACTCATGTTAATCTTTATTTTCTAACAGTGCTCGCTTCTAATATTGCAGTTTTGTTGGAAGAGTATTTATGATTTTATCATTCTTATGCCCTGTTTGTACATATGCATATTCAAGAAGCCTATCACTAATAATGTTCAGATAATTAATCTGTATTTTTTGGGCAATTTTTAATAAAATAAAGAAAATGAAGAGAACCTAAAGTGCCTTTTTTATTGCAGTTTGTTAAAACTTCACTTTTCAGACTGCTTTCAGTTTTTATTCATTGAAAACAAACCTCATGAAGTCATAGTGAAAAAGAACGTCTGAGGTTTTACACATCAGGACATAATAAGTCATCTGATCCTCAGAAAATCTTAAAATTGTTTAAATAAACCTCAGATGAATTACAAAACAGGACATATTATTCTATGCCATTATTTATTTTGTCAAAATACAGAAGTACTGTTGAAAAAAAAAATTAAGTGCACTCCTGCTCCTTCTACAGGAATTAAAAGGAGAAGTAGGTGCTGCTAATCAAACGGTCATCAGCAAGTGTGAGCATCTCTGTGAAAGCAGAGGTTTGGGCAGTTTGCTGGTCTGGAGCATTCAGATGTGTGCACACAGTGCCACAATAGGAACGACATCAGAAATTAGTTTAAAGAAGCAATTGTTGCCCAACCTGGGATTTAATATATCCCAGATTGATGGGAATATATTATAGGCCTTGCCCAAGAAATTTCTAGTTAATCATTCGACAGTAAGAAAAGCTATTCACAAGTCGAAAACATGGGATGGCTGTGGCTCAAGAAGCAGCGCAGGTTATCTGCTAATTAGAAGTTTGGTGGTTCAATCCCTGCCTGCTCTCGTTTGCATGCCACAGTATCCAAAATTGCTCTCCAATCCATTCATCATACTGTGAATGTGTGTGACTGCTAGGTAGAAAACACTTAGGTGTAAGGAAAAAAGTGTTCGCATGAGTGGGTGTGAATGAGGCATGTTGTGTAAAGCTGTCAATCTTCCTAGAATTAGATGTCTCAACAAATTCACCCCAGGGTCAGAGAGAGAAACTGCCAAAGAAGCTTTATGTCAGGCTCTACAGGCCTCAGTTAGCGTGTTAAATGTTAGCATTCCTGACAGTATGATTAGAAAACAGCAGGGCTAAGTATTGGTTGTTTGTAAGGGTTGCCAGGAGCAAGCCTCTTCTCTTCTGAAAAGAATGTGGCAGCTTGGCTTTTCAAAATTCTGCAGAGTCAACCAAAAAACACAGTTGGTAAAAATCTGAATCAACACTTCACACCAAGTGTCAAGCATGGTGGGGGAGGGGTGATGAACTGTGGTTGTTGCAGGTACAGGACCAGAGCACCTTGTAGTCAAAGAGTCAATTAGGAGCTCCTCTATATACACCCAAGTATGCTAGAGTTTAATGTGAGGCCATTAAACTGCTTGAGTAGGTTTTTCCTTCAGTACAAAAGAAATCCAAGCCTGCTTTAAATAAAACCGTATAGTTACTATACGGTTTTATTAGCATGTACTATACTATAGTATAAAGTAAAAATTGAGGCTCAAGTTGAAGCCCACAGGATAACTGTGACTCCCCCGAGTCTTGGATGGCTCGGGGGAGAGAAAAAAAAAAGTCTGCAAAAAGACCAGCCTCAGCCAAATTAACATTTTACAGCAGGTTTTATTTTGAACATACTTTCATATACAAACCAGTGACTGAGAAAATGGCTCATTTGAAGCTGTACTCTACTCGTACAACATCGTAACTTTTCTTATTACCCTCCTCAGTTTACAGTAAACTGGAATTGCAGGACATTTCTCTTCCCTTGGTGTCGGATGGTCAACTCATTTCAAATAGTCCTAAAGTACTGCACTAATTTCCTGCTAAACACTGGACTACTGTAAATATCTGGACATGATACATCACATTGTAGTTAAGCATGTCCACACGACTGGGGAAAATTACATACAGTACAAGCCATTCACTTCAAACATGAGCAAACTGGCCAAAAATCAGTTAATTATGCCTAACGTTGACATCTAGAACCAAGTTTGAATTGTAATTATATAACCAAGATGGTTTACTTTGGACACATATGTTGGTAATCTTACTTCTGAAGTGTACAATTACTTGAATCTAACAAACAGGCAATATAATTAATGGTTTTTATCACTCTACCAGCTTTGAAATGCACAAAACTGATTCCCCAACCACACTTATCAAAAAGGAGCACTCAAACTCACGCTGCACAGTAAATTTTAAGACTGAATATATATTTTGTTTATTATAAGCATTTGTAATTTTACATCCAATGTTAAAATCAACAACTTTGTGACAACCAGCTCCGATTCGCCGCCATCCCCCTCCCTGTTCCCCGAAAACAAGCTTGTTAAAATAACGTTTTCAAGACCTTTTTAAAGCAAAGGCACATTTGTCAATACGTGTTTTTAAAAAGGAAAATAAAGGCAGGCCAGCAAGCAGAGTCAGTCTGGGAAGCAGACAAAGAGGAAGTGAGAGGCTTCCGTGACAGCTCCAGCGGACCTTCGGTACCCCACGTTTCTGGAACACAACAACACAAAACCTGACTTGGAGTAAAGGGCCCGGACCTGGTTTTGTCTCAGAGGGAAGGTCGAGGGCCTGAGGGATCCGGGGTGAGCGAGAAACCACACGGGCAGAAGAAGAAGACGGGGCTTGAGACTTCATTTCTCCACTTCACGCTCTAACACTTGTCCTGAGCCTCTGAGCTTTCGAGGTTAAATTTGAGTCTGTATGCAGGGGCGCTGTGGCCGGTCACACCCAGGCCTGCCTGGATGGTAGACGGGGGACCAGAAGGGCAGTTCCCCTCCCGACTGGCCTCCCTGCTGACCCTTTCTATGGACAGTCACAGCCCTGCTAGTGGCTACATAGTCTGCAAGTCCGACAGGAGACCAGTGGGCTGGGTGAGGTGGGACTGGATCCCTGCCTGAAGGTCCTTCCTCTGCTGTGTCGCCATTGGTCCCTGATCACGGGAAGATGAGTCAGAGGGCGGGGCTGTGGGGGGAGACGCAGCTCCGCGTCATACAAACACCTTGGCGAGAGCGTCTGCTCCAGCACTAGCAATGTAGCATTTTGACGGATGGAACGCCACATCGTGGATCGATTCCTCAAACTTCTTTCTGTGAGCCGTGAACTCCTGGATGCAGGTTTTACTCTCCAGGTTCCACAGACGGATAGAGCAGTCGTGACCTGTGGAGAAGATGACGAGTGAGAAGAGTTGTAGAAGTGAATCTGCGCGAGTATGAACAGCTTTATGAATAGGGATGGGTACCAGTATCTGGTGCCATTATGGGACCGGTTCTGACATAAACGGTAGTAACCAGACTGAAAAGCAGGGTACATTTCGGTGCTTTTTTTTCCTGAGCTGTCATACACTTTGGATTCTAGCCAATCATTTTACCTTTGCAAGGATAGTAGGCGGGCCCAGGCACGTACGTCTTTTAGAGCAGAGCTACAGATTAAAAATGCCCAAGGCGAAGCGGTCAAAGTCTGGCTGTACTTCACAGCAAAAGATGCAAACTCAGCAGCCTGCAACAAGTGCTTTAAGGTGATACTGTGCAAAGGAAGTAACACCTCAAATCTGATGAAACACCTGGCGACGTATAGCATTTTGTTAAAAGCCGAGAAATGCACCGTATTTGATAGCTTGCTGCGAGACCTCACACCGGGCACATCTACTGTAGGTGTGGTGGCTGTTATCGGACCCGGAGTTAGCAACAGCCCTGCCAGTGTAGCAGAAATGATGACGGATGATGATGGCAGCAGCAGCCGTTCTTCTCTGCGTGAGTAGCTTAATGTTGTCCGTGTGTAATTTACGTTGAGTAGGCTAACCACGTTATTAAATTAACGCATGTAAGGTGAACTAACAAACACCATCGTAGTTACATGCGGCTGTCTTCTTGTTTGATGGCAGATACTCCCTTCACCCTGGCCAAAAAGGCTAAAATGACCAAAGAAAAATTGGAAAACAGTTAAACATGAGAGGTTTTTTGACCAATTTTGTGTTCTCCATTCTTTAAGCACCGGTTCGATTACCGTTTAAGCACCGGCACCGTTTCAAAAGTACCAGTTTGATACTGGTATCGGATAAAACCTAAACGATACCCATCTCTATTTATGAACACTGTTATAAGTAACCCATAACAGTGTTATATAGAATAATCCTTTAATTGTCCCACAAAGGGAAATTTGGTGAAATTTGGTGAATATTTTGAGAATTCTAAACACTGTATATTTTCTTCTAACTTCAGACGCATGTAAAATTCAGCCGACACACTGTTGGGCAAATCCACCTAATAAACCAGAAAATGTTAGTTTTGGTAAATTAAATCTTGGATAGGGAGATTCATAAGGTACTTACTGCCTGACATAAGATAAAGTCCATTAGGGTCCACTGCTAAGCTGGTGACAGCATCCAGATGGGCCACCATGGAGTGAATCAGCTTCCCACTGTTGTTGTCAAAGAACTTGATGTGTCTGTCCTCCTGCGCAGTGATGGTGATGGGTAGAGTGGGATGGCTGAGGACCTTGTTGATGTGAGAGGGAGTGCCTGTTGAAAACAGATGAGCACAATGGACTTTAAAACAGCAGCTATGAGACAGCAGAATAACTAAAGGGATGATCGGTCAGGGGGGAAAAATAAAAAAATATCTCTTTTCAAAAATTTACAAATCAGGGTTCTTGGCATAAATATAAATTATGGATTTACATGCACATGTACAATACAATTTTAGTTTGGTAGACCTCACATAAGTTTTTTGATGCTGAAATACATATTTAGTGTTGTAAAGCACATATTACAAATACTAAACATTAACATCTATCTCCAGATCTTTCTAAAATTAAACTAGTTTGGATAATAAGCAACAGCAGCGTTTTATTGCCTTCAGCCACCACTAGATGTTAGTAAAGAGCCTTTATTATGGCCTTAACATGTCTTCAAAAATAGCTTCAACCCCTGAAAACTTTTACTGGTGATAAGCTTTTAAGGATTTTCCTCCACCGCTATCACACTGTGCTAGTGTTGGTGTGTTAGTGACCAACAGCTCCAAACCTACCTGGCTCCAAATTGGACTCCAGACTGAGAACCAGCTGACGGGTCTCCATGTTGAAGAGGCCGATTTCCCCGTTTGTGAAAGATGTGACCAGATGAGCTGGATCACTGCACACCAGATCTACCGAGGAGGGAATTCCCAGCTCTGGTACAGGAAAAACACAAACAAATTATTTTACCTGCTCAGTTGACAAAATGTTGAAAAATGAGGATAAGCAAGACGAGTAAAGTCAGTACTTTTGTTTTCGTTGAATACTGCGAGGGCAGGTGAGGTGGTGTTGGCGTCCCACAGTCTCACCGTCCCATCCGCGGAGCAGGAGAGAAGGCGCTGGTGTGCGCTGCTGTACACCAAACCCCAAACAGAGTCCGTGTGTCCGCTCAGGGCTCCTCGCAGCACAGATGGATCTGTGAGAGAAATAATAAAGAAGTACTCCATTCAGACATCGTGATCAGATTAGAAAACCCTCAAATTACAACAAAACCCATGAGGCTGTTACCGTATGAGTCGTAGGGGTCGATGTTGGGATTGGGGGTGTTCCAGCACTGAATAGTCCCGTCGACACCGCCGCTGAAACACTGCTCCCCTGTACTGCTCATCGCCACACTCAGTACAGCACCCCTGTGGTGTAAATCATGAATCATCTATTAAACCAGCACTAACACTGAATGTTTTATTCACGTCGTGTTTTGTTTTTGTTGTTTTTTTTACCTGTGAGCCCTGAAAGTGTAGATCGGTTCCACATCTAAAGACGTACTTCTGCAGACAAACAATTTGCATTTTATTATGACATACAGAACTAACCAGCAGAGAATAAATGTCAAAGACTTGATTAAATGCTTTAATGTGCCGTTGCACCACTGAGCTGACATCACACTGTTTAATTGTCTTATTCACAGTAACCGTTCCCCTTAAAAATGACTTCAGCTTCCTAAAATCCAAATCACTACCAGATTGTGTGTGGGCTGCGGAGTTGTGACACGGAATAACAAGTCTTGGGAAGCAGTGTCGTCAGCTCTTTGTCACACATGGGATCGGTTTCCTGTGACTGTATCATGTGACGGCACGGCAACAGAGACAAGCACACTCCTTACGGGCTTCCAGTCAAACAGACGAGCTTTTCTCTTTAATCAGCATCGCTCTGCTGCTGTAGCACGACACGCTGTGCTCAGAGCGTCTGTGCGTTTAATTATTAAAAAACAAAAACCAAGGATGAGGTGATGTCTGAGTAAAGGCATTCGTACTTTTTGGCAGGAGCGGTCTTTTGGAGGTTCCACATCTTGAGCGTGTGGTCTTCTGAAGCGGTGATCAGGACGGGCTCCACGGGATGGAAGGTCAGAGCCCGAATCCCATCAAAATGACTCCTCAGAGTGAATTTGGGGTTCCATGTTTTTCTCATGGCGTCTTTGTTGTTTCCAATCTGAAGAGAAGACGACAGAACTCAGCATCCAATCAGCAGAAAGAACAGCTTCATAAGTATAAGCAGCAGCTCAGAGCAGAGCCACAGTTGGATGTGAAGGATTTTGTTTATTTATTAGCAGCATAAAGTAACAGTTTCATAGATTTATAAAAAAAAAAAAGAAGAAGTATGATTAAAAAAAGCCCTCAAAGGCAGCATAACTGTCACTATTTACTGCTTGTCATGAAAATAACTTAACATCTTTGTTAATTTTTCAGTACTTTGATAAACATCCTTTTTTTGCATAAAATAAACATCAGCTCATCTTAACACAACAACAAAAAAAAAACATGTTATAACCATTTCTGCCGTGCTTTTGGAGCCACGTGACTTATATTATTGCAGTAAATGTGATCTAAAAAGATCTTTTATCTTTATTACATTTTGATGGCAGCAGTTTCTAAAAACAGCTTTTTGATGTGTTTTTCCTCTGTGACTTAGACAATGTTGTTGAGATCAGAGAAAGAAAGCAGGATGTCACATAAGCTAACATAAGGAAGTAGTTTTCTCTGAAGAAGTGGTTCTGTGAGTCTTGATTTCCGCGTTTTCCTACTCACATCGTAGGCGAGACTGTCGGCCTCGTTGGCCACAGTGAGTCCAGCCAGCTCCCCCAGGCCCAGCTCACTCTCCATGGCCTCGTCCGTGCTCATTATGAAAGACTTCCCTGAGGTGGGCGGGAAGGTCAGCGACTCAACTGGGGAAAGAACAAACAATTAAATAAACATGCAACCCCGATAACTTTGTGGGCAATTTTATCCGATCTATTGTTTGACTTCTACATCCTGCAGGTATTTTTTCTGGAGCACCTTCATCCGTTCGGTTTGCATCGTGCTCGTTGAATCGGGGTACGTTGGGCCGGGATTGAGGGGCGGGTGCAGGCTGGATGTGGGATAAGTCCTCTGCATCTCGAAGGTTAGCCAGCATGTCCTGCAGCTTGGATCGGTTGGGCCCTGTTTAGCAAGTCAGGTTAAGAGTTAAAACAAAAAACACACACATAAAAATATTTTGTCAAAAAGCTGCAACTACAGGCTGAAAGAAAGAATGCAGATAAAGATGGAAGGAAGGCAGCATTAAAAGGCAAGAAAATAAATTATAAACTCTGATTGTAAAGGAAGGAAAATGAAGAGAAGCCACCAGAAAAAACCTCGTAAAATGAGAAAAAGAGAAGTTGCTGAGGCGCATTCATCACCAAAGGGTGTGCTGTGTGGAGAGGGTAACTTCAGATAGAGCTGCGTTTTGAGGCGTGATAAGCCCTGTAGTGCTGTTTACTGTGCAGGACTACAGGGCTGCACACATTTCCTAACAGAATTAAACCTGATTGTTCAAGTAAGTCGTTTGACAGTTTTAAAAGTCTCCCTGTGACAGAAAGCAAGACTGCAGGCATCAGCTTAGCTTAGCATACAGTCCGGAAAGAAGGGAAATAGTTGAGCTCAGAGCAGCTGCCAGGGAACCTGCAGAGACTTGAGGTAGTCCCTGGGGATGTGTACGACACGCAAACATGGAAGTGGACTTCTTCTAATCAATTTGCCTTTATACTGGGTGTAAAATATGTTATACATTGTATATATGAGGTTTCAGCAGACCATGGGCTTGTCTATTCACTTGGGAATTGAGCCCATTTTTCAGGGTTTCTGGAATAAACAAAAAGGCAATAAACAGCTAGAGCTAAATGTAATCCCTCTTTTGTTTCAACACATGTTCTGCAAGCAACCGGAGCCTGCTCAAACCAGATGGTCAATAATGAATATGCAGATATCTGTTTATATTAAAAATATTGCCAATGGGAGGAAAGCTCTGTTGACTCTTGCCTGTTGTTTTCATATAATGGTCTCTGAATGGGTCAAACTAACAAAACATAACAGACTAATTAGCTTCAGAGGTGGATGTAGCTCGCTTTCCTTACATTACCGTAGAGGAAGGGCAGCTGTTATGCTGCTTATATCCAACAGATGGATAACAGAGTATATTGATCGTACAATTGAATTCTCAGCCCAGTAGAAATATTTCTCCCCCCCAAATGTCAAACTACTTCTTAAAGTGCCAGATGATCTCATCCACACAGGCACCAAAGTGATAAAGCTCCAACACAGAGCAGGAAAAAAAAGCCAACTGTGTAAAGTGGTGTTACAGTCAAGAGCAGAAGAAAGTGAAGCAAACTTGTTGTTGATCTCATGATTCAATCACAACAGCAGCAAAGCAGAGCGTGGGTCTCAAAACAAATGTGAAATCTAAGAGCTCTCAGTGGCTGAATGGGTCTGAAGTGGGCTGCCATTATGAGAGCTGTAGTATTCAGCTGAGTCACTTCACTGAGTCACTGAAAAAAATAGTGTTTAATTGCCATCAATTTATGGCAGCGGCAAAATTACTCGTTACTGTTGCATCAACATGGCTGACAGATGAGGGTAAAGATGGTGAGGATTATGTTATTATGACTGGAGAAGATACAGAAACAGATGACTGAGGATACTATTGCTGGCCCAGATGGGACACAGATGGACCTATCGTCACGGCTAATTCATTAATCTTATATTTGACAGTGTAGAGGAGAAGATGAATACGGCTATACAGTAAAAAAAAAAAAAAAATGCTTAAATGGGATAAACATGCACTGAGCATAACAATGAGTTTGGACAGGAAAATGATCACCAGAAGACAAAAGAGACATCAGTTTGAAAAGACGAGGAAGACGAGAGACAAAAAGATAAATGAAACTGAGGAGCAGCCAGAGACGGAAATGAAATTTTGTTTTTGATTTTAGGCTTTTTGGCTTAGCTCAGGAAAAGTCAGGCTCTACAAAGAGAGGAGAGGGAGGGAGGCAGCATCGCCCGACAGGACTTACTCTTCACCCCCTTTTTCCCCTTGCGCTCCTTTTTGTACTGCTCCTTGAGTTTGGTTATCAGGCCCGGGTCCACGTCCCAGGCCTCAGAAATGGGACCTTGCTCGTCCTTTTCTACACAGGGAGAACAAAACCAGACCGAGAGGCTGTTGAGGAACTGGCCTGATTTGCCTTGCAGGGCCAAGGCTCATGCTCTCCTGGAGGCTTCCCTCAGGAGAGCAGAGGGTCTGAGGTGAGCATCTTTGACATTGCATAACTGGGAGCAGCATTATCAGGCATCTCTTTTAATCTACTCACGATTTCTTTTCCAGTCTATGTAAAAGTAATGGCAGGGTTGTTAATGTCATGTGGCGGGTTCTCAGTGCTAAATCTGACCAGAAAAATCATCCCATGCATAGTCTAGTGTACTGACTTTGGGTTTACAGATGACTCAACACTAAGATCTGTGGTCAGAGTCAAAGAAAACACCTCAGCATGACATTAAGCCCAGTTTTTTTGATCAGTGAGATACACCGGGAAAACACACACAGGAGTGGGATGCACACTGTGGTCACAGGTTGGCTGGCTATGGGAACACACGGTGGAAAGGATAAGAAACTATGATTAAACATAAACTCCCAACATCATGACTAATGACCACAGCATGATATGTGAATGACAAGTACTCCATGAACGGTCACCAAACTGAAAACAAGATCTTTACATTTACTCACAGATAATACAAAAAGGAAACATTTTGATATCATAACTACTCTAATTGTATCTATAGTGTCTGGCTAATAGTGTCATCCACTCCAAACTCCGATCTGTTGGTGATTAACGTGCAACTCACCCCAGTCTGTGCCGTCCCCGGTGCCTCTAGTCTCTGGCGAGGTGTCCATCTCGTCAGGACTAGACAGGAAGTCGAAGCCCTTCATCACTTCCTCTGTGTCAGGGTCCTCAGTGGTGTCCATACTGGCGGGCGACGTAGACGATGCGGGCTTCTTCCTGATGATCTGCAGGGAAATCATTGCCGGCCATTGTTAATAGTATAGTAACAACTTCTGCAAAAACACGTGAGAACAGAAGGTGGGAAGGTCGACTGGTTTCTTACCGTCCTCGATTCCACGTTAGTCCTGTCTTTCCCCTCGCTCTCCTCTTCCTCGTCTTCATCGCTGAACTCAGCAGCTGCATTCTCAATGAACTTGAAGGCTTCCAGTACAGCGCTGGTGTCAGAGAGCTCCGTTTTCCTGTTGAGTGAGAATGCTTCATGCATTAAACACACAGCTGCACTAACTATGCTTTTAAAGCAAGCCTTTCAATTCCATTATATCAGCTTTATTTGACTTTCATTTTCAGTCATTCTGTGATATACAAGGAGTGTTTAGACACCCTTAAAGGGTGTATGCTCACCCTCTGGTGCCCTTTGTTGTTGCGTCTGTCCCGTTGACCAAAGGCTCGGTGCTCGTGCGTTCACCTGTCCTTCCAGCTCCATCCCCGGCTAGTCCTAGCAGTGCTCGGACTCGCTGGGACTTTACATCTAAGATGGTGTCTGTGTAGCCCACCTCCTGTAGGTACCTGGAACAAAGTAAGAGAATTTAAATATGGATGCATATGGTTTCCCCCAAGTTTTTAAGTAATATTTGTGCAGCAGTAAAGTCCTGCAGTGACGCAAAGAAAGATAAATTAACCCGGCTGCGTTACTTTTACTGTCTTGACCTCACCATGAAAGACACAAAAGCACTTCTCGCTGTTAAAAATGTCCTCTAACAGTCAACAGTCTCACCACGACAAGCTACTCATCAGATATTACACCTACCCTGTGGGGACGCAGAAGAAGCTTTAGCAATTTGAGCGGGCAACTGACTGAAAGGGAGGGGTGTTTTAGCACATTATTGATCTGTCCCATGACACGGACTCGTGAATAAATTGGCTGCATCATCAGGCATGTTGGGGCAGATGATGTGTGAGGCTGCCTGATGGTGTCTGGTTTATTTACAATGACAGACTAGAGAGCAGGATGATAGGATAACCACACTCTTGAGTGTGCTGGGTGCACCAGAGGAAAGGAAACACACGGAGCAGGTAATGATGGCTGCTGGCCATGTGAGGGAGCCCTTTCCCACACTTTCTTTTTTGGCCCATAGTAAGTAGACTGACACAAGGGTCAAATATTTCAGAGAAATGTAACCAGAGGTTGGAAATTGATTAGACTTGACTTTCTGCTTATTGGTCCCATTCTACGTGTTTCTACAAAAGGTTTTCAGTTTTCTCGGTTCCGACTTTGAACACAGTGTAGAAACAGCAGAAAAAAGGTGTGCATGTGACTCAGGGAAAGGCTGTCATGAGTTTGACGTAACTGATTTGCAATGTGCAACTGCCAGGGAAAAAAAAGTGCCTCCAGCAATGATTAAGCAATTAATAAGCTTGGAAGCACACCATTCCAGTGATTTGGACATTTCAGTTCTCAACAGAAGACGTCGATTTCAGTGCAGTTAATTTTAGCGAGTTTAGTAGGTTTCTGGGTTGAACACCGTTTTTTTGATCGAGGTTTAAAAGCGCGTGCACTCACTGTCTGAGGAGCTGACGGCCTTGTTTCCAGGACAGCTGATTGTTGAGCGATCCAGAAGTCTCGTTCTCATTGGCCTCGTCTGGAGAGAGACGAGGAGGACACAAATCAGGGCAGCACAAACAGACTTTATTTCCACTCTGTAAACACGACCAAGACATTCCTAAATCACAGCAACCATACACTCACGTACTCAGTTTCTTTCAGTCTATAAAAGGTTAAATACACTTATAGAGAAAAGAGTATGGTTTCTCTTTGAATCGTTCCAGTGAAAACGAGTTGATTTATTAATAAACTCACTTAAAAAAAAAAATAAATAAAACAAAAGAGCTTTAAACAAAATATTTACATCCTTTAACTCTTGTTTTTGTTCATTTGACAAACTGGATTTTGATGCTGCTTTGACTTTAAAATGGATTTTCAAAAACTCACTATCACCAGCTTTTTCTGTGACGTTAAAGCAAAACATTTGATGTCGTGTGATGAATTCTGACGCCGCTGAAACGACTCGTCTCTGCTCCACCCGTCTCATGACATACTAGAAAGATCAACAACGTGTGCTGGTGCTTCCAGCATCCAGCCCGACACGCTCTGTCTTTCTATGACAAACGATGAAGGTTTTCAAAGCTCACTTTGATACTTTAAGTCAACAGTCCGTTGGCGAGTCATCTGGGAATTTTGCATGGAGCACAGAGACATGTTAATGAGGTTTAGACTGGGTGGGAGAGTGTGCGTATTTATGTGCGTTGCAGGGTGGAATTGGCAGGGCAGAGAGATGAGGGTGCCTTAAAAACTGGGTCATGCCTAATTCAAGAGGGTGACGAGCGGGCAGGTGTGCCACCACACCAGCAACACCTCCCACTTCTCGTCTCTCACTCCCCCCCGCCCCCATCAACCAACACCTCTCCCCTTCACCTCCTCTCATTCATCAACACTTCAAGGGCTCGGGTGCTTTGAAGAGCTCTGATGAATAGAGATGAGATGCTGAGATGAGGAGAGGAGAGGAAATATCCCAATCTGACTTAACGATGGCAGTGAACCCAAACATGAGAGGCCAATTAAACTATAATAATATAACAAGAAACAGGTAGCATGCAGATTTCAGAGTGATGCTGCTGTTAAATAAGGTAAAGGAAAACACGCTAGAGATGGAGAACTGATGCCCAGCATCAAAGATTAATTTGTGCGAATTCTTCTAACTTGGTTTTGGTGGGATTTAGTCATGCAAAGAGATTTGGTTGCATTTCCTGGAATTCTTGGATGTACGTTCCCAAGCATCGAGCTCATTTTCCAACAACCGTGTGGCTGCTTTCCATCAGCAGGTTGAACTAGAAATGGCTACATTTTCACATTTCTACGCTCTTAAGGACTTCTTATCTATGTTGAGCTGAGAGGGACTTGCACCCCTCACTTCAACACTAGTAGCTTTCATTGTGTTTAAAGCATTAAAGAAACACAGCATTAAAGAAAAGCAGTCATTTTCATTACAGCTTACCAAGCAGATTAACAAATAAGTTAACAGGAAAAGGAGCACATTCTCGCAGTTGTGAGGCTACGGCAAGGTAATACTTGTGCTGTTTGAAAAACTCATTACTGATTTACTGTTTCAGCTCCAATTACATTGTTTCTGGAAATCGGTTTTCCAGAAACAATGTCACTGTCACCCTGAATAATCCTAACCATTTCTCAGGGACTGGTGAATGAAATATTTGTACTATGGCAACGAAACCTAATCTTTCACTATTCAGGAACTTCTGAACAGATCTATCGAGACTAACAAGATTCAACACGATTGCAGGAGCTTCGCATGCGTAACCATCCTGTCACCAGAGGTATGTGAACTCAACAATCACAGTAATTTAGTGTGAGGAGGTGGAGCTGGCCGTTTGGGTCTCCATGGACTTACCCGAGTCATAGCTTGGAGGCTTCATGTCACCTTGGTTTAACTCTGTCCCATATTTTAACTTGTGGTACTTGGCTCTGGGAGTAAAAGAGAGAAAGAAGAAAAAAGGGGGACACAGGCAAATAAGTAAACAGGATTGATCAGAAACGGCCCGAAAAAGCTATTTAAAAAACTCATTATGCACAATATTTGCATAATAAGCTCCCAAGGTCGGCTCAGCTGCAACTTGTTCTACTTCTCACAGACCGGTTAGCTTAAACAAGAGGCACACTTGTAATAGGAACGTAAGACAGTGTGTACCGAATCATTAAATAGCATATTTCTGACAATATAGAAAACAGG
Source organism: Neolamprologus brichardi (assembly GCF_056152115.1). NCBI lineage: Eukaryota > Metazoa > Chordata > Actinopteri > Cichliformes > Cichlidae > Neolamprologus > Neolamprologus brichardi. The sequence goes on from NC_142116.1 coordinate 22,002,958, forward strand.
ACTGCTTTGAACTCGAATTTCCAGCATTTATCGGCTCATCGTAGTCTCCTGTATACAAGTGAACATATTCAAATTAAATTATTTGAATGTTTAGAGAAAAATAAGGAAACAGGTAAATATTCACATTTGAGCAGCTGAAACTAGTAAATCTGTGAGTCTTTTTTTTTTTTATATACCAAAAAAGACGACTTAACAATCAGTTTTCCAGTTGCTGTTCAAAAAGGATAAACATTAATGCAGTTTAGACATACAGTGATGACATCACAGTTTCAGGTGATTCAGCTTTCACAATAATGACGTGAAGTTTCTTCCCGGGTTTCAAACGCATCCACAACAGTGGTAAAGAGTCGACACAAGGAGAGCTTTCCAACCACTCATGTCTGTGATTCAGAGGAACCATCACACGAGAGCGGTGTGAAGCAACCCCCATCAAAATCTAATTCATTTTAAATTGGGTACATCCTACATTCAGAAAGCCATTCCTGATATTGCTTTGAGATACCCTCGGAGACATGACCGGTTGCTTAGCAACCAGGCAAAGTGGTAGTAATTCTGGGTTAAGTGTTGCTCCAGAGGCAACGTCTGTAGTGATCTCACTGGAGAAAAGTAGACAAATACATGCTGCAAACAGCCAGAAGAAGATTTGACGCTCAAACCCAGAATGATGCTCCTCGCAGAGCGCATGGAGGCAAAATATAACTAACCTCTGAGCTGACCTGAGGAACGAGAAGGTGCTAACCCATTCTGACACCTGTCTAACTCAGTTGTGTTAAGGCCCTCATTAGCCTACACAATCTCCCTGCTCCCAGATCTAATTATGATACCTGCAGCCAGCCACTTCATTTGTTACCTACCCCAGTTTTCACTTTCTTGTGTTTAACCTTTACTTATCCAGGGAGGACTCTGCTCACTGTCTTGGTTCAGCAATGCTTCTTCAGCTCACGGGTTTCAAACACAATCAGAGCCTTCGACTGTCAGCCACAGAGCAGTTACATACATCCTGTGTGGTTGCTGAGACAGTGATCCGAGTGTCTGGCTACATAAAGAATGCACTAAATCACACTTACAAAAATCCAGAGGCCTATTTTATCAGTTTCAAGACGGTTAATTCTTCAAGCCCCGCTGGGGTAATGTGCTCGGTGGCTTAGAGACACTTTAATAGAGATGTGTAGACATCACTGACATCTCTGTTCCAGTGTGCAGCCATGCTTCAAAGAAAAAGGGAAATGCAAAGTGTTGTCACCACCACTACTACTGCATCGCCCTTTCGTCTTAGAAAGAACGTGCCAACGGTGACCTCGCCTTTGGTAGAGAGAGGACTCCTCTCTCCTTCCAATTCTGTCCTCCTGCTGGGGACCGTGCAGCCATGAGCATCTGACAGCATACAAAGCATTCATGCCAACACTTGCTCTCAACTGGAGACATAACACCAGCTGGACTCGGGGGAATCTCTCTGGCACTCTGCTTCTGCTGACACCAGCTGAGACATCAGACTGGGACAGAGAAAATAAGAGAAAATTGGGAAAGGAAAAAAAAAAAAAAAAAAAAAAGGCAAAGAAAGCCCACTACTCTTTAAGCATCAGTTTAGCTCCGTGGCTGAGCAGGCGACACGGCATATGGCTGAAACACAGCAGTTTGAATTTTTATCAACAAATCCAACGTGATGCTTTGTTGACCAGTGAGAATCTGACACAGCTACGGTACCCCTTAAAACAGTCTCAGTGGCAGGAACTTTTTTTTTATTATAAAACCTGAAAACACTGCATTTGTTGGAGACTTGCTGAGGTATGTGTGTGCTGTGGGTGGGCTGCAGAAGCAGTGGGTGGTAGGGCACTCACCTCTCTTGCTTCAGCGCATACTCGAGCATTTTGATCCTTCTGACAAGGTCTTTCTTCAAGTTCTCCTGGCCTTTCCTTTCCCCCTGCAGGAAGGCGATTTGGGCCTGAAAACACAAAAATAGGATTGTCAGTAAAGAGCTGAGAGATTTACAGTGGTTGTGTTTATAAATAGAGCTGACGTCTCAGAGGTTTTGGCATCTTAGATATTAGTTAACAACATCAAAGAGATTTTCAGATGTTGCCTCCGTGAGGCAACATCTGAAAACAACTTCTTTTGTCAAGACTAAAATAGGATGATGTCAAATCAATGTGTGTGGCATGATGGGAAATACAAAGCCTATCTGTACTTTTCTATTTTAATCTAACCTCCTCACTCCCCCCACGCGGCAACCGTCCCCCTCCCTCTCCACACCACTGTCTCTCTTCACTAACAGGCAGCAGCTGTTGACGCACTCTGTCTGAGTCAGCGTTACATTACATTGCCGGGTACCACACGCGTGCGGCCATGTGTGCACACATACACACTCGCAATGACAGCGGTAGACGGAAACTCACGGTGTAGCATACAGTACATGAGCTGCAGCAAGGGCACTAAAAACAATATCCAGTGTGAAGTGTTTTGCTTTGTAAAGAAATTTTTAAAAACAAAAAAGGAAAAAGAATTATCAAGAGAGGTAAAATTACTCTATATGGTTGTATTTTATCAACCTCATTATGCCTTTTCATCCATTAAAGCAAAGCTGGTATGGTTTTCACCTTTTGAGTCCACCATGCACGTCCTCATGACTAAATATTGTCCTGGTGACACCGACATTAGCAGGAATCATCAGAGGACTTTGGCAGGTGTTTATTTGTCCGTCTGTGGGCAAAGTCTTTAAACCACGCAAGATACAGGCACAAAACACAGAGGTTTATTTAAGAAGAAATTCAAGGTAAAATACAATCCAGCCTCAGTCTGATGATTTGATGACCCAAGCCTGATGTGTCTTCATCTGGCATGCACAATATTTTTGAAGACAATTAGGTGATTAATTTAGAGAACTCATTGAGATTGCAGCTCAAGTAATTCCATCACAAGATGGTTTCTAGTCTTTTATTATTAGATAGCCCCTGTGTTTTTATGTGGTTTTAACAAACTCAATTATTGTGAGGCTGGAGAATGAAAATCATTTTAAACACAGGAAAAAGGCTGTAAAAAGTCACAGATCCTGTAGAGAATTACAGTATCCCCCCCGAGTTTTAGCCAAATTAGCAGGCGCTTCCTTCTGGTTTTGTTCTGTAATAATGCCATGCGTGTCTAAATGAAAGAAAACGCTCGATAGCATACATTATAATTTGTGAGGGAAAAAAATGTCAGTGTTCTTCCCAGCTTAAAGATTCACGTTTTGTTTAAGCGTGTATTAAATCCTTATAAATATGCCTTCCACTAAATATAGTCACAGGAGCCAAATAAAAGATAAACCAAACAGACACAGTCCATCAGACATTACGAGGTTACAGCAAGCCGGGCAAATGACTCTTAAAAGCTGCTAAAGTGTGTAAAGGCTGTGCTGTTTACAGAGAGGATGAGAATGCCGCCGTTTCCATTTCACTGCTATAATAAAATTGCTGTAGAATCCATCTCAGTTGCTAAATGATCACAAGAAAAACAAGAAGCACAAGAAGGGATTTAAGTGCCTCTGTGTAGCTAGGAAGAGATGACAAAATTAACTAGAGCAACGTTTAAAATCATTAACACAACCTGAACAGCATCATGAAGGTTGATATGTTGCAAAGAAAGATGGAAAGCAGGAGCACAAGTCTGACTGCTCCTGTGTTTAACTTCAAAAAGAAGACGACAATTCCCTCTAAAAACATCCAAGCTCACATCTTAAGGGGATGGCTATTAACTTGTTTCCCTGCATTTCACTCTACATGCAGAGGATGGTGCGAGTTTGAGTGGGTTGTATCACAGTTTCACATGGATAGCAAGTAGCGCTGCTGCAGCTACTGTTGCCTGCAACAATGAGTCATGACAGCACTTCAATCTGCCTCGAATTATTATGAGCATTTCCTTCATCTCTCCATCACCACAGTCATCTGTAGATGAACTCATCAAAACCAGCCTGCTGTTGTGCAAGTGCAATTACACCTTAGAGTATTTGTCCTCAGTGTGACAGTGCAAACAGCATAGAGTTCAGCTAGGATCAGTCACGTGATGATAGTGTACACATGCTTTGCTTCTGAAAGCTGGGTAAGCAGCCACTCTACCTCATACCACTCTAACCATAATATCTACACAGTCTCCAGTTCCTTAATCAGCTTGTTTTATGTGCATTGATCGATAGCTGCATCCGTAGTAATGTATTCGGGACTGACAACAACAATATTAACTTTTACTCATCCTTGAGCCACTATGGATGTTGATGGACGGACAAACAAACAAAAAAAACTATTAAACTTTTACTTATTTTCTCATATTCATATATTGTTATGGTGGATCCAGGTGGATGTGCATCCAGCATAGCCAGTGTAGAGAATGATGAGTGTACACGTTACACCTGGTGCTACTTCAGAGTGTCTTAGGTCAACTGAGAACAGCTGGATTTTTGGCTAGGCTAATGCTCAAAGACGAGGATGCCCAATCTATAAAGGGCGATGCTGAGGAGTCAGAACTGCAAGCTTTAGTAACGTCGTGTCACTGAAGTGTTTGTCTTGTGTTGATGTTCAGCTGAATGACTTGTTATTGCAGTTCCAGTGAAGACAAAGGCCATATTTACTGCTCAGCTAAGCTGCTCTATAACTCAACTAAATCTTCCAAAGCGCGCATAAGAGAGAAAGAAAATGATATACAAATACTTGCAGAATAACATTTTACTTGACATGTTACCTTCAATATGCCCAGGCAGCAGAAGATTTCTATTTCAGTCCACATTTCAGAGCTTAGACACAAGAGCTATAGACACAATGTCACACCGTTATGTGAGCAGGTAAAGGGTGTAAGATTTTCTCAGCAGTGATGCTCTGCTGTAACCTTTGATGCATGTATGGGTTTGTGTTGTTCATTCTTATCATTCCAATCAGATTCATGCTAAGATGTGGACAACAGGAGGAGGCAGGGCTGTAAAGCAACTAATTACCTGGTGGAAAACCAGGTGAGAGGGCAGCAAATCAGAAGAATGTAGTTATAAAGGACGGAGGGGGAAAAGGCTTCTTTCAAAGAGAGTAAGATCTGAGGAGATGCGCAAAGCTTCAGCATAAATTAAATACAAATTATTTTATGCTCTGAATCATGTAAAGCTACTCTAGTAGAGTCCAAGAATAAAAACATGGAGCTGTCCAAGAACAAAACAGGCTCATAAAAAGGTTCACGATGAAAGTAAAATAATAGAGTGTAGAGGACTAGAGAAAATTCCAGTAAAGTCCAAATCATACACCTCACAAAAGAGACAGTAAGCCCTTATTTATCAGATGAAACAGAGATTTGTCCCTGCGGGTGGACTGATGATCAGGTTTGTAGGTATGACAGAAGGAAAAGAGTGGCGTCAATGATGACTTAATAAATGGCTTTTGCACAGAAACACAGAAATGATCATGGGATGAGAAAGGACACAAATAAGGAATTAGAAAACTACTGCATCAGGAAAATCATCACAGCTTGGCTGGCTCTTAAAATAAGTTATACTGTTTAGACTGGCTTGAATCGAAGTATCAGTAGCGATCACTGCTTCAGGGCACTGAAACTGGATAACGAGTAAAAGGGTCCACTTACAACTTCATTAAGCTAATTTTGGAGCTATTTTCCATTTAATGGCTCTCATATCGAGTGCATCTGGTCTTTATTTGCTGAAGCAAAAAAGTACATTTCAATTAAAATGTGTCACGACTGCTTCAGTGGAGAAAAACAGCTCAATTGTTTCCACAATGGCAGCAAAGGCAAGGCCACACAGTGAAGTCCTATCAGATCCAAAACGATGACAAAGTGTAAGAACAACTCCAAAGGCTGTTATTTCACTCCGGCTCAATTCACTGTCTAATGTTCCACCGCAGATGAAACTGTACATCTGTGCTGCTTGAGATAGCAAGTGTCCATTCACTCCCGTATCCACATGAAGCGCTGGCCCAGGGACCCCTGGAGTCCTGCCGTGCCAGAGATAGAGAAGAGTGCGTCTCTGTGAATCTCTGGCTCGCCATCTCTTCTCCATCAAACATTAACCTTGGGAGGAATGCAATGAGTCAACTCTGGCCATAAAGAGACACAGGAAGCATTTAATTCCCGGCCTCACACTGACTGCATTATTGCGCTGCTGGATAAGGGCTCCTTAGTGTGTCTGAGCAAGAGACATGTAGAATGGGGTATGCATCTAGAGCGCTGGGCTTTTCAGAGACAGGAAAAGGAGGCAGAAGAGATTGGCTAATGCTAGGATAGAGAGGAAAATAAACAACAGCCACTAACCTCTAGATCCTGGTAAGCAGCACTGGTAAGATGGTTGGCTAGCATTAATCTCTTCTGTTTTGAATAAATCTATTCTAAATTTAATTAGTAAAATAAGGAAACATGGACAGGTAGCAGCTTTCACTGCTACTCTACTTCTATATGAAAATATATCTAAGATACAGGTCTACTTTATTCTCTTAGAGTATTTAAAGTAGATACTGATTTTATAATCTTGCAGTATCATTTAGTTTGATGGCAGTCAAATGTGGCTGCCATACCATTTACAAGAAAAATGTCTCGCTTCTTCATTTCTAACCTTACCACACTTGCATGACACTAACAAGAATTAAAAGGTGGATTACTTAACCACACAGTGTTGGCAATGAATGAAAGACAACAGAAGCATAAGGAAAACAATTCTGTCAAATGTCTTCTTCTGCCTTTCAACTTCATTTTCAGTCAATGAATGTATGATGACTGCCAACCCCATTTCCACAAAATTTAATTAAACAAGGCTTTCAAGTCTACGATTTGCGAATGCCAGACATGTTTTCTTCCAGACTAGTTCTGCGTCACAGTCAAAGACGTCCGCAAAACAATGAGTCTATTTAATCAACACAGTGAACAGTGTGAAAAATCCTTCAGCAAGGCTGAGCTCATCACACGAAAAAAGAAATTTGCCGGATATTAATGCATATTTTCGTGAGTAACCACATGTAACCACATGCAAAAGAACAGCCACGCAGGCTGGACCTCCAGCCGCAGCCTGAGAAGGTGGGGGCATGGGGGGGGGGGGGGGGGGGGGGGGGGGGTGTAAATCCCAAGTTTACAATTCAAACAACTTTTCTTTTAGGGAACACCGGATTTACTCTCACCATCACCACAAACCAGAGAGCAACGTGATGCCTTTCCCGATAACTAGCCAAGTACATTCCACGCATGCCCCAAAAGGAAGAGAGGAGAAAAAAGAAAGAAAGAAAGGAGCCAAAGAACAGAAGAAGCAGCAGGACAGAGGAGCTGGGGCTAATGTAATGTGGCTACAGCAAATAAACATGAGCTCTTTGTGTCTAAAACAGCTCATCTGGAAAAGAATGAATCTTTGGTATTTGCACCTACTATTTCGAAACACAAGCCTCTCGTTTACATGGACACTTTGTCAGAAAACTATTCATACTGAAGTGCAAAACAGATATTATGACTCAAGATGTTGTTGGTTGGATTTGCTCCAACCTGCAATGTTTACTAAATCCTCAGTTCATGTAATATTCTATAGCTATACTATTACTAAAAGGTATCCAAGTTTAAGACCTTTCTGATACCACACTGAATTATTTGGTACCCTTTCAACATAAAGCAAAGTGTAAAGGTCACAGTCATTATTACAACACATTTTTGCATGGTCTTTGCAAACCCAGCACAAAAAAGTACAGAGAACTCAAAACTCAGTATTGCATTGATACACAAGTAAGGAAATCAACACTGATCACTTACCGACTTGCAACATTGGGTGTATTAAAGAATTGTGGACAGATATATTAGGGACAGTGACCACAGCTTAGATATAAAGTCAACTTTTATAAGTCCCTTTGTTGCAGTTGTACATTAAGGTTGAGTCTAGCTGAAGTATTCTTTTTACTATCCTAATGCTAACACCAGTTGCACAACCCTTTAGCCGCCTCCTCCACTCAGCATGCCAAAGGTGACTTAAGTGTTTGCATTATGACAGCTCTTTCCACACCCGCTCACTTCCAGTCAGACAGCACCTTTTAAAAGGCTGCAAACAAACTGCATATATTTCAAATTCAGAGCTCATGTGCATGAGTAGAGACTCAGAAATGCTTTGATGAGCAGCTTAGCATCAGTCTGTCCAAACTGTGGTGTAGATTTCTGCTTATTTTTCTGGAATATCTCTTGCCTCCCACCTTTTGTACAACACCCAGAAATCAAAAGACAAATAATCAAACTGGCAGAAGCTGCTTCAAGTCAAAAACACATCGTTTTCACTTGAGCTCCATTTTACACTTAAACCATCATCAAGCTCATGTGGAGCCGACGCCATGGTGCTACCTCGGAGGGTGCAAACACAAGCCTTTTTTGTTGGGCTTCTTAAGGACAAGGGTGCTGCATCCCATGTTTCTGCATTAATATTACATAAGCCTCGCGGTGCACATGCAGACACGAACACATGCAGGCGAAAAGCTACATTTTTTCCAAACATCAGCATTTTCTCTGACAAACAGGTTGTACGGCTTTAAGGTGTTGTCTTTGTGGAACTGCATGTACTTGCAGAGATCAGCACAAACAGCAGCTTAACAAGGATGAAGAGTGTGATGATGTTCAAAGTCTGAAAGAGGCAATTTTAAGACAGAGTTACTAAAAAGAAAAGAGCCTGCGGGACTGAAAGGTCTGTGTCGTCCCCGTTTTCTATATTACTTTGGTTTAAAGCTAGTTTGACACAGTTTTGACTTAATTTTCAGACGTATGCAGCGTTATCATTTCTTGTATAAACTATAATGTAATGCAAAATGTGCTGGTGGATAAAATATGAGTAGAAGTTTTAGAAAAGTGCTACTCTAATTTGCTTTAAAGACAGGGAGAGAAGCATTTCAAATAAAAAAGGCAAAATGACAGACCAGATTACATCGCATTGTCACCACATTACATCGAGACAACAGCAATTTGATCTGGTGAGTACACCAATTTACAACTCTGACAAACTGCTGACCTCAAATTTACAATAACACGAAAGGAGACGGGCGACTTTGTGGTACAACCAGGCAGCTCTCCCGCACACCCACGTAGGCAGATGAAGGCTGTAAGTGTGAATGGAGGAAGGAGAAGGGAATTAACAAGCCAACAGAGAAGGGCTCTGGTGTCAGTCCAACGGTGGCAGCGGAGCAAAGCTCAGAGGGCCGGGCTTTAGTTAATAAACACAGATCCAGTCGGGCTCTTTCACAGGAAAAACACAATCCCCTTTAAACTACTCATTACATTACAAGGGAACATTTCATACGAGGTGTCGATAGCTGCCTTCTCAGTCTGTGAGATCTTAAAAATGTGCACAGTGTTTCTTTGGGAGCCCAAGTTTCCTCTGCCAGTTTCAGAAGGCAAGGATATTGAGAAACCAGTACTTATACTACCATATTCTTGGATGGAAGCACGTACTTTTTGTACTTTCCCACTCAGAGGCGCACACTGAGAGGGCAAAAATAGCTTCAGCTTGGGGGTGGACATAGTATCGACTCAGGAATGACGGTGACTCCCATTTCTGAATTTTTGAATGCCACGGCATGCTTGTGTAGATGTTTGTGCACAGTTCGGTCCTTCTTTTTGCTGCACCATTGAGTTAAATATGCCTCAGGTTTTGCCATTAGTAAAAGTAAACACAACATCACGGTGATAAGTCATCTACCGGAGGCAGGGTAAATCTAGGCTGCTGCCGTCTACAAGGAGTGGAGTAATCAAATAGCACGAGACGCATAATAATCTTATTCATGGTAAAAGCTTTTGGTGCAGAAATACAAGAGATGCTTCTATACTGTGAAGACAGCCCACGTTTCAGTGTGCACCCACATGAAGCCATCCAACACCCTGTGTCACCTTCAACCTTCTCCTGGTGTCAAATTATGGCTGCTGACAAATACTTCTGGCAAGGAGATACTCCACGGAGCAGGGATTTCCCCATAACTGGAGAGCTAAGGGAGCACAGTGGATGGCCTGTACAGGAAGTCATTTTGATTCAAATTCAATCATCATAACTGAAATAGATCAGCAGTAATCAGCGCAACAGGGTGATGAGAGCTAAATCAATATAGCAATATGAATACGATTTTTCCCCCTCTTTCTAAATGACAGATCGCTCTTACAATATGAAAATTGTATGTAAAGATCCTGGTAAATAACCAAAGGTCAGTTCAGTTTACTGGCCCCTTCTCTATCATTCAAATTAAAAACCAGCTAAACAAAACAGGCAAACCCCTCCGCTAGTTTCAGTGCCAACATAAAGCTACTCTGACCGATCCGATGGCAATTTGAGTGACTGTTCAAGCGTTCAACTGGAAAGTAATTATCAGACCACTGACTAATTAAAAAACAGAAAAATCAATCAACTCTTTTCCATGGTATATAATATCAATAAACTCTTTACACCGATAGACACAATCCATGGCTCCTATTCATGCTGGATACTGTAAAGCTGTCTTCTGGTTAATTCTATCTGTTTGCATCATCCACTTCCAGGTTTTTATAACCTATTATAACTTAGACACCAACCCTTGTAGGGACTGGATTAGCAGGAAAAATAGGAAAACTGGGGGGAGCCGCTACAGCTCACCTGGTCGAGCAGGTGACCCAGTCCTTGTTGCAGCATCCTAGGCTGTTTCCTGACCATAATTCCTCCTCACTTTCCTGTCTACTCTACATCTATATGTGTATCAGATTACTAGATAATATCCAAATTCAAGTTTTAGGCTATCAGAAGTTACATTTTATCTTAACATATTTCTGTGGTTGACAACAAGCATTCTGTGGTATTGAGATAACTCAGAAAACTATGATAAATTCATTATGCTCACAACTGCCTTAGCAAAACACTTCCTAGTGTACGCAACATTAGATTTCACTGCTAAAATAACCCTTTGACATTGTGGAAAATTATATTTTTAGCTAGCTAGCTGCATTTTGTTACCATTTCAGTCCTCGTTTGCATATCGTGGTGCCGCCCGTTTCCACTCCAGTGGCTACAGTTTTCTGCACAGGACGCTTGAGCTCCATCACTATACATTTGAAGAATTTACACTGAAAAAGTGGTGGATATTCTTTCCAGTCATTTAGGCAGGTTCATTGGTTGTTAGTTGCATCCTCAGCAATTAAAAAAATGCATGTATTTGCTGTATTTCTATTATAAACTCTAAATTGAGTATCTTTGGGAATTTTTACAGCGGCTCTGATAATAGGAAAGGTGGACAATGTAACAATCAAGAGTTTTTGTACATAATTTAAAAAGATTTATTAAGTAGAAATGAAATAACGATTATTCGGAGTTATTGTCATCGACTGTTATTGCCAAGATAACATACTAAAGAATAACTAGAGCTGTAACCTATGACCACCAGCTCAACAAATCACCTCGACTGAGTCAGTCCACTTCTTACCAATGATTACTTTGCTGTAGTCAAACCATGAACGTATGATGTACAGCAGCAGGAAAGGTTGGGTAGAGGAGAACAGTTTCTGTGCAGCTCCAGTAAAGAGGAGTGGCTCTGAGCATGACCTAACAGGCTGGCTGGACAACATTCCTACAGTACAAGTCCTGGGTTTGCCTTCCTCCCAAACAGTGACATAAAACACAGCTCCAACTGTCTGCCATTCATTGACTACACCACCAGTAATAAAAAAAAAAAAGGAACAAGGAATCCTGAGAGGTGATGAAACCGCTACAAGTACAACCTTGTCAAAACTTGTAAAGATCTCATATAAGATTTGAGTCTACAGCTAAAAGAAAGACATTGTGCAGATGAGATGATGAACACTATGAGAGGTATGTTGCAGTCGGATAAGGTGGAGAAGAAACAAATGCACTGTTGATGCTGCTTGGTATCTTCCATCAAGGCTCTAGGTCCACAACAGCCTTTCATTATTCATGCATGTCTATTTATGCTCATTTAAATGACTTGCTATCCTTTCTTCCTCACTGTGCCTCTTTTCCTGAAAGTTAACTCATCAAGCCCCTCTATTGGAAAAAGTTACGTATATCTGTGGAATAAGCAGGTGTTCCTCAAGGGCACAGCAAGGTTACTCTCCATGTGGAAGATTTGTAATATGTTAGTCATTGTTTATAATCCAATATAGTGAAATATTACCACTGAAAGACATTAAGGTTAACAGCAATGGTCACAATAGACAAACTATAGGATTTATTTTAACCAGATACATCCTGTGCCACAAGGATCAGAGCACAAACATGACAAATCCAAAAGTTGCCAATTGTCTGGTGCAGATCGAATGATTTTCAAAGGATTAACCAGCCTGGCGTTACGTATGACAAAAACAAGAACTCAAACTGAGCGCGCACTTTTTGCCGCCACAAATAAGCCACCTAAAGAGCCATACAGCAGCCTCTCTGTGCTTCACCGCAGTTGTTGCAGCTCCTTCGCTGATAAGCTTGCTTCATGACAGCACACAGGAAGCTCAATGCCTCAGCCAGACTCAAAGTGCCGCATGACGCTGATGACTCAAAACCCTACTACACTGATGAGGGTACGTCACCAGTTTAGAAACAATGCCGTGTCTCCCTCTCCTCCCTTTGTTAGCTGAGGTCAGTAAATCCATGGAGCTTCCTGCTGCAAAAATCACAGAAAGTTCAGTTTGGGATCCAGCAGCTGCCCCCCCACAGCCAGGTCAAAATATTGGAAAGAAAAACACATCTTTTAAACATTAGGTACAGTGACAAGAGCACATCTACAATAAGCTGCCCTCTCAACTCCTAGTTAAAAAGAATAGTCTGGTGGAAAGAGCCCAAAATCATTTTAAACAGACCAAAAAAAAAAAAAAAATCCAATAAGGCTTCGTGTATTATAACCATTACTCCTGGAAGCCAGTATAGTCAGCATGGGTTAATTATTCACCTGCATCCATAGTGAGAAAATTCAAATTCTAGTCTTACTGAGAATCTCAAGAAAATGAACTTTGTCAGACATCAATTCCTCGTTTAAGCAAACTCACCACTAAAGATCCCAGCTTGCATCAGGTTTGCAGATTAACAAAATTATAGTTCATGGGACGAAAAAACTGCTTTGCTCCTAAAATAAAATATAACAAAGCAGGAAAGTAAAACAATCCGCGAATAATTTATCCGGTTGCCAATCATGGAGATATCCCCACACACAATTTTGTAATTTATTTTTTTAATTTAACCTTTATTTTTTACAGGAGACTCAGTGACTCATTTACAAGAGAGACCTGTTCGATCTGTAAGAGAAACGCCGTGGAGTGTTTTAAATTCAGGGATCAGGAGTGGCTTTACATGGCAGCTAGCTTACGATAAGATTCATAAACAAGACATAGTTACTGCACTATCTTGTGTAGTCTGTGCCGTCTGTCAGCACTGGCAGCTCCCGAAAGATCAGAGCATAAAAGAAACCTGCTGTTATCTCTCCACAGCATTTTTTTTTTTATATTGGGACTGGGAATAAAGCACGATTCAAACAAACACAGGGTGATAATAGATTTAGCTCGAAATAGCAAGTAGCCATAGTTTACGTTTCACATGAACTATTTTGTCATTAAATCTAGCAATTACCTTGGTTTTAAACTGATATATTATCATATTGAAAAACGCCTAAAGCGAGTTTATCAAACTATAAAAGTAGAGGGTAAGTTTCGTGGTTTTCGCCACAGTAAATAGGTCGCAAACAGTCGTCGTGCAGCTGGCTGAGAGGGGCGCTGCAGCTCGTTTAGCCTCTGAACTACAGCTAGCAAGCTAACCGTTAGCCCGAACAATCAAACACACAAACTCAACGTGAGTTACTAGAAAAGGCCAGCCCTGGTAATGCCGCTAATATGTTGTCGTGTACAGAAAAAAATGCAGCTTTTTTACCTGTAATTCGGCTCGTTCCACCTCCCATTGTGCCCTTTCTACTTCGAAACGGGCCCATTCGTGCTGCAGGAAGTGCAAGATCCCCGGGATACTGTACTGCGCCCTAGCCGCCTCCCCAGCGTCGCCATCGGGCAGAGGTCCTTTTCCACCGCCGGGTAAAATAGAGTTGTTATTATTGTTGAAGAACACGCCGGGCCCCGCCTGTTCATCCATGGCCGGGCTCGGTGGAAAGCTTGGTCCGTTGTCTCGCTGACTCGATGTGCTATATATCAGCGGAAGGGTAAAAAACCTATTGACGGCGTTCCGTCTCCTCGGCTCGGGGGAATGAACTCACTTTCTGACAGCTAGCTGTCATCCACTGACGTCACCACAAACGCCACGCCTACAGCGAGTTGGCTGGTGGTGCTCGTTTTGCTCACCCGAATTGCCCGGACGTCCAGACCCAGTAGCAGAACTTTAGCTATAAATCATGCATTCCTATTTTATTAATCCAATTACATTTAAGTATAGTGAAAACTTCCAACAGCAATGAGGTCAAAATAAGTTTATTCATATTTTGGAAAAAAAAATTGAGTGTAACATTACATTTACACAAATGTGCCAGTTATTGATGACATTGGTGAACACCAGCACATGCAGGCAGTAAACACGGGTATTTATCAGACCAAAAAAAAATCAAAAAACTATGTGATGACCAGTACTTATATATATACATATATATATAATTATTTATTTGTTGATTGGTGTGCAGATAACTGGAGAGTCTTAGTGAAAAATATAATGCATTCATCATTTAGATTGTTCTAATTTTAGTCTCGATACTGGTTTGATCAACTTTAATTTATTAGCTATGCCTTTGAGCAATTAGTAGGAAGGTTTACAACATAATTTGAGAAAACACACAAAACATAAGAAATTAAAGTAACATTCATCAGTAACAACCTGGAGACCCCGAGGCCTCCTAAAAAAAAAAAAAAAAAAATCAAGGAAAATTGTAGAGCAAATATTGACTTTTTCTGGAATTTTATTTCTGCCACCTGATTTATTTATTTATTTTTTGCCCTCTGTAAGTCAAAAGTCATGGTTTGTACCTGAAAACATACTTCGTAAGTAAGTTTTGAGAGGATTTTTTCAAATTTCAATTTAGCTCTGCCTGAAAAAAAAAGTGTCAGAAACAAACTTCCATAGAGAGCTGGGTTTGGTGACTTGGGGGGAACAAAAAAAAGAAAGTAAAATGTAAATTGTGTGGTCTGGAAATGATACATTCACACAATTAAAATTTCCTACAAAATTTATAGCAAGCTTTTTAAAGTGAACATTCAAAGGCTTTCAAAGATATTTACATAAACGTTCTTTGAGGGGAATACTCGTCCATCAAAACAAAGAAGAGATGTAGAATAAATAAATGCAGTTAGAAAGCATAACTGATACAGACATGACATGTGGTACAGTGTTGAAAGAAATCCAAAGAGGAAAAGATTAGGTGAGAGTGTGCGGTGCATTTTGGAGTGTTCAGAAGAAGCTCGTCTTGAGTTTAATGGTTGGTGCAGCTTGCACTGCTGGCTGAGCTTGCCTGGCTGCAGCTTTGGCTTTGCTGCTGGCCTGGTTGGCCCGTATAGCAGATTCCAGACGGGTTTTCAGCTCAGGTGCCGCTCCAATCACTATCTTGAAGGCAGCCGGATAGAGGGGGCCGATCCGCATCAAGTTCTGAAGTGCAAACTCGTGCAGGCCTTTGGAAACTTGGGGTGCAGAGGAGATGGAATTTTCATCCAAAAGGTAAGAGACGAGAGTCGGTACAAGGAGAGCGAGCAGCTGCACCCCTGTTGAACACATAAAGCACACATAAATATATAAATAATCAGTAATTAGAAGACAGTTTAAAAAAAGGAGAAGCAGAACTGTGGCCACAAATCCAATGTAATGTCATTATCTACGCAGAGATTTGCCAGATTATTAGTAAACTGACATAAAATCGTTTGAAAAAAGTTTTTTCTTGAATGGTTGGACTAGAAATTAGAAAAGCATTAAATTCAACATTTAATCATTTATTACTCTGATCTAGGGCAGCACAGCTAAATACTGAAGAGATCTACTTTAACAGAGTAAATGTGGCACAAAATGAACCAAATGTTGCTTCACTTGGTCCATTAAGCAGAGGAATACTTACGGTTTTGCTCTTCACCCATGCCCACCAGATTCTCCAGGACCCTGATTCCCTCCTGCACAGCCTGCAGCTCAGCAGCCGTCCCTGGGCGGCTGCGCTCCACTGCCTTCAGCTTCTCCACCATGAGTGGAGCCAGAGCGTGTATGTAGGGAGTAGAGAGGGCACGGCTGGAGTGTTGAAACACCGACAACAGCAGCTGGTAACACCGAGCCTGAACCTGTGGTAACAACAATTACATCTTTCGCTCAACTGAGCTAGACTTATGTGAACAGTGTGAAGCTGTTTTCACGCATGAACTCTGAACAATGGGAGGAGGATCCAGCCCAGGCATTGTTCAGAGCTGCCCTTTTTCACACGTGGAAATGCTACGTTTGGGTTTGGTAACAGAAGAGAAGTGCGTACAGTGCACAGCAGACCACAGCCACCGTCTAGCTGGCAAGTAAAAACCTAGTACTGATTCAGAAATTTGGGTTTTCTGCACTTCTGTTAGATAATATCTAGAAAGGTTCAGAGGTGTGGTACACATGTAAAAACAGATGATTTGGTTTGGTATTCAAAATTCTTTTGTTACATCTTTGTTTGTGTATATGCGAGCTTACCCAGGGGTCACTAGAGTTGAGGGCATTTCGGAAGTGGTCCATGCAGCCCTTTTGCAGGACAGTCACTCCTACAAGCTCACTGCTGGCTGACAGCAGGAAGAGTGTGATCGCTGTCAGCATACTGACCTCATCCATGTCAGGCCTGGACTCATCTAAAAAAAAAACCCACACAAACATGCTTTTGATTAACAGTGATGTTGTGCTTTTTTTTTGTAGATTGCTCCACAGAAAGACAAAAAGTCAGAGTCTGATGAATGAATGAATAATGAATGCGTGTGGATGCGCTCACCTGGCTGCGAATACTCAAGTACAGATGCCAGGCTGCTCCTCACAAGGCTGGTCCACTGCGTCTGCACGCTCTCCATCCGGGCTATTGGAGAGGTGAAGATGGTCTTAATGCTCTGGAGGGCAGCTGCCACAGGCACTGGCACCAAGTTGTCAGGAGTCTTTACTGCAGTTTCCTTCAGAACTCCGGTGACGAGGAAAAGCACTGTAGGTAGGATGGTCATGCTTCCTAATAAGGCAAAAATAAAATGTAAACAATGGGCTGAAAACCATGATGCTCATGTTCCTTTGCTATTTATGATTAAAATCACAGAAATGCATGAAGCAGTTTAAAACATCATCCATTAAGAGAGAGTATGTTACACTGAAATAGCAACTGACTGTGTGCGAGTTTTCCTTTCTTATTATGCATGGTATTTGTGTGTTGTTGCACTTTGCTTCAGGCCTCACCAGCTGGAGAGCAGAGCGAGGGCAGCTCTGCCAGGATGGAAACTGCGTTTGCCACCAGGCGGGCACTTTCTTCAGGTAGTCGCTGAGGCCTGAGTGGCACATGGCTGGGCGACTCCTTCACACGTGTATTAAGCTGGGGTAAGTGGCGGACCAGGATGAACACGAGCAGCTCCATGGCGGCGAACACCAGAGACTTGCCGGGGACGAGCTCCCCTGTGTCTCCTCCTTCTCCAAGGCTGGCCTGAGAGTCTTTCTCGCCATCTTCCTCTTTGCCTAAACCAAAAAAAAGTAATGACTGTTTAAACTACCACACAATTTGGTTAACTTCACTCTAAATATAGAAGCTTAAAGACAACATGCAAACCTTATATGCAGTGTAACATAATGTTTCTGACCTTTTGCTGTTTTCTGTCGCTGTAGATGGTCATGTGCAGCCCTGATGGTCTCCTGGACAACAGCAGTGACCTGAAGCTGGACAGCAGGTGGATCCCGAGTCAACAGAAGCCTGTGAAGCACGTTCAGGAGCTCCACAGCCAGCAGCTACAGCAAAAAGAAAAAGTAAACAACTACATTATGTACATAATGTGACTGTAAAACATGTAGCACAAACTTCTCATTTCTCTCACATTTAGAATTTCAACTGTTTCAATTATGTATTTTTTTTCTCATTTAAATCAAAGTGCTTGATGCTTTGTAACTATCTGTTCTGGTTTGTTGAAAAGCAGAAAGCATGTCCATCGTTGGATACAATTTCATATTTAAAAATATGATTTTTATACTGTTCAGAAGCAATTTTTACTTCTTTGTTCAAATATCTTTATGGTTAGTGAGACGGCTGAGTGATCCCACACACTGTGCTCCAATTCATATCCTCTGAAGTCCACACTTTGAAGCAGTCTGGTAGAGACACGTCCCTCCTCAAAGGCTTCACCAAATACAGCTGAGAAATACAACCTTCTTTTGCTGAATTTGTAGGATACACACGTGTGCCCTTTGAAGCCATCGGTACCCAATCATCTGTTCTGTGGGGGATCCTTTTCACCTTCTAAAGTCAGTAAATATCACAGGCCGGTGTTGTATTTATCAAAGATTTGCAGTGAGGTGGTGCATGGTAAACAGATCACTTGAATTACACCACAATATGATTGCTGCAAGAGGTGATTTAAAGGGAAAACACTTTTTCTTATAGGACACTTGGGTGCTTGAATTTCTTTTAGTATTTTCTAATAAGTGAAAACTACAGTAGTTATTTTTATAGCTTAATGTGTAACTCATATATTCATATGTTACTAATGAGATTCTACAATAGTCATAAAAGTGGTTTAAAAATTTTCTCTTTTTTTACCCTATAATTTAAGCCCTGTGTGTTTACCTGGTCATCTGCAATATGTGTTTTAGCACAAGGAGTCTCGAGCAGAGTGCACAGGGCCCGCAGGCACGACATCACATGTTCAATAGGCTCTTCAGGGCGGGGAAAGCAGAGAAACTCTATACTGACACCTAAGAGAAAGAACACAAAAATGCTCTTAGTCTATGTTCTTGTACATGTATTTTTCTTTCTACTACCATTCCTTCACAATTGGCCGGTGGTCCTACAGCTGTGAGGTGAACAAAAGCAGTTGCTGTTTTCTGTATTAGGTACACTGTGAAGCTACAAAATGGAAAAGTATGCTAAATGCTTTACACCGAAAATGTTAGCTATGCATTTGTTTACCTAACATTAGATGCATTCTGTCTTTGACAGACTCCTCAAAGGTCTTTATAGTGGTGGAGCCTCCCTGGGGGAGGCCAGGAGGCTTGGAGGGAGCTGATGAGACCTCCTCCTGACCTACACCTGCTCCAAACCCAGTGCTGTTCAGCCACAGGGCTACAGCATGCAGGACAGGAGCCCAGGAGCTTCGGTAGTGGAGCCTTGCTGTATCTATAGTCTCCGGGGTATAAAATGCTCCACCTGGACACAAACACAATTATATATATATATATATATCCCACAATTCCATTTGATTTAAGAGGTGTTTTTGTTGACATTTAATCTGACATTGTCCAAATAATGTGGAACATTTTTGGTAATATCTGGAATAAATAAACGTCAAAGGATCCAAAGTGGAACATAAGACTTGAAAATTGATGCTTTAACCAAGCTACATTAAAATGTTGTGTAGAAACACCACAAGACTATATTTTATTTCACTGAAGATATCATATTAAAACCATATTTAGCCCACAGGAAGACAGGAAAGAGTCTCATACCATCAGGGGGCAGCTGACTGGAGAACTCAGCAGGCAGAGTGAGCAGAGCATAGTCTCGCAGCATGGCCAGCCACAGGCGGCTTAGTGAGGGCAGCTCTGGCTGCACCAGGGTGATAAGACTGTCAGGGGGAAGCACGTCTGTTCCCAGATCCTCCTCATCCTCGTCGTCATCTCCACTTCTGACTGGTTTTGCAGGTTTAGACTCAGCCTCTTTTTTGATCTTCATTGCTACCACATAGACCTGAGTGAGAAACCCAGAGTGCACGTTCAGTTTCGTTACATGCATCATTTGATTGTAAAAAAAAGGAGCAGTTTCCTGCTCATCTTCCATCTCACCTCAGCCCACGCCTTCAGCACTGCCAGTTTCTCCATCGTGGTAGCGCTCTCACTATACAGCTGACTGGACGAGCCTTTCCCAGCCTGCACCTTGTCCAGCGATGACACAAGCAGGTTGTGGACTCGCCGCAGGTCATTGAGGTCACTGACAACGCCACTGCCGATCCACGTACTGCACACCTGTAGTCAATGTGAGAAAGGTAAAACTGCTATGAATCTTACAGTTTTTATCTATTACAACAATGGACAATAAAGTTTTCTGATTCTGATTTTGATGTAAAAAATGTCTTATATAACAGAGCACTTAGGCTCATTAGCCAAGCTATTAGAGGGGGTGGGAGTGTTAAACAAATGGGTATTAATAAATGGACTGACACCTTAGTGATGTAAAACTGGACCACATGTTTATAAGATTGCATTCTTCTGGGAGGAACAGCAATTAAAGTGTCAGTTCAAGGGCAGCAGTGTGATATAAATCTGGTAGCTTATTAAACTATAAGCAAACTACAGGTCCTCTGTGACCTTCACATCCACAGATATATGTATCCTAATCTGCTTTTTCAGAGTAAGTTGTTCTCGATAAGAAAAATTAAACCCTTCAAAAAGTCTCCCAAGCAGAGAAACAGGGGAATGTCAAAGAGAGAACATCTTTTAGTAATAAGCTGACAGGCATGTTTTGTTATTTGCCCCCGTCACTCAACATTCTCATCATTCAATTAAGTCAAAAAGCATTAAGTCACAAATTTGACACTGCTGGCTTCTAAGGGGATGATGACTCACTTTGTCGTGGTAATTAAGCTGCTAATGCAGCCACAGTTCTACCATCTAACAATCAAAAAACATATTTAATGGCTGTTAATGGAAAGAAGGTTGAACACACCTCAAAAAGAGGCATAAAGTGGAATTGTAAGCAATTGAGTTGGTGAAAGAGACAGGTATGTCTTACCTGGCATGCCTTTGCTGTAATGTCGGACGGCGTGTCAGGTGAAAACGCAGGTCTGAGAGCAGCTCCAACCTAAATACCCACGAGTTGCAACAAGTTTACTTTCATGCTGTTTCTAGGTTTGGACTACGAAATAATGCAATGCTTTACTCACATTGGCCTGGTACTGTTCCAGGATAACGTGCCCCGGGAACTCGGGCTCTGGTACGGATGCAAACTTTTTAATGATGTCTTCCAAAGCCTGCAGGCCAGCCATCCTCAGCTGGTTGCTGTGGTCTGTGGCTGCCATGAAAGCCATGCGGATGAGGTCAGATAAATGGAGCACCAGCAGATCTCCTGAACGGACAGAGATGGATGAAAAAACAACAAGGACTATGTGAGAAATACGAACCTAATTATAAACACTGGAAGGAATATGAACTCCGGGAGCAGCTACAATAATGATTTTTCCAGTCATTGTTTAGTATTTGATTTATTAATCCTTTGATGATGGGTTACACTTCAGCAAGAAGCTATAACCAGTGCTTTCTTCAGACTCTCTGCTTTAATACTTTCTTCAAGAGGAAACACTTTTGGAGTTTCAGCGTGTGCCTGCAACGACCAGAAAGAAACCCCACATTAAATTTGGGGCTGAGAGTTAATTGACTTTTAACTGAAGGGCACCTTTTGAGGGATTAGTTGGACATGCCGTCATGCAGACCAACCATCCACTGAATCCCAGTCACTAAATTTGGCTTAGCTGGTTTCAGAGCTGCAAAGTCAATACAATGTGCTATTACGGGCAAGCCTGTAGAATAGTTCCTTATTATACAGAAAAGCTTACATAAATATTGTCTCCCATATTTGCCACAGTGAACAAAACCCTCTGAACCTCTAGCTTTGTTCCATCTTTAAATGAAAGCATGTGAATAAGCCATTTCCCGTAGCACAGTAAAAGTGGCATTAATCAATCACAATTCTTTAAGTGAACTCTGCAGTAGTCTATTCTGGCAGCACAGTGAATGGTACCTTTCACATTCTTGGCCTGCGCCGAACGAGCAGCTGCCAGGTCAAAGTGTGTTTTGTCTGCATTCTCACACAGCAGGATGATGCGGCACAAACAGTCTGCCGCAAACACCCGTGTGACCCAGCGCGGCGCCACAGATGGCTTCGATTTGTCGTCTTCGCCTAGACCCGTGAACATTGTGTCATCGTCCATCTCGTCTTTTTTCTCCGAGTCTTCCTCGTCCTTTTCCACCTCAAACACAACAGCGCCCCCTACATCTGAAAGAGGACACAGGCACATATGTGGTGAAAGATTTATAAAAGATGATTTTTGAATTTGCTGTTTTGTAGACTTACCTGTAGTTGCTGCAAGAACATCCTTGCAGAGTTTCAGCCAATGGGAAAGTTTTTCTACGGCCAAAGACGACAGCATGTGGCCGAGTGTGTCATGGATGTCTGAGCACAGCTTCCTGTCTGTCTCCCGATCCAGCATGCCAAACAGAACGCCCTCCAGACCCGTCTCTGTGATGTTTAGATCTGAACCAGATCAAGTTAAGGCATTAGGATCCAGGTTGCATTAAGGGGAATTATTCAAACAGAATGCTCGAATCAGGTTTTGAACGTGTACTGACTGATTGCAGTGCTGTCTTTGCTGTCTCCTGCTCTCTTTGCCAGGCTCATGGCGTACTCACAGACCTCTGCAGCTTCTCTCTGAGCAAGCTGTCTCAGGCAGGCCACTGCAGCACGACGCAGCAACAGGTGAGAGCTGCACAGGTGCACCTATGGGAACCCCAGTTCACAGCAGGAAATCAACATTCAGACTGACACAAACTCTAACTGTCACATACGTACTCTAAAAGTATTTATGTCTTACGCAGAGACACGGCACCAAGCTGGACAGGTTAACGTGTCGTGGAGCAAACATATGCAGCTGCTGCAAACATGAGATAGCAGCTGCCTGCACAAGAGAGTCTGAGTGGTCCTGCATTATGGCACAACCAACCAGGCAGGACGAGCGGATGGTGGAAATAGTGGCTCCATTTCCTAGCAAGACCAGCACAAAGAAACATTGTACTTAAAGACATATACTTCAGTAGCTTGCAAAGGATCAAAACCAGTTACACTGCCATCTGCTGGCTAAAAAAATACTATGGTTAATGATGTTTGTAATCTGGTTGTGCCACAGTTACCCTGCAACTCTGGTCCCACAGTAGTGATTAGAGCTCCCAGGCAGCGGCCCAGACACTGGTGAACCTCTGTGTGAGACGGGGGCACAGTGAGGAGCAGGGTGAGCACCAGAGACAGTGTAGGCTCCACATAGCCTCTGTACATGGGACCACTTGAATCCACAATTAGAGCCAGAGAGTGCAGAGCCCAAGTCTGGTGAAGACAAAAACACAGAATGAATTCATTTAGAGTGGGCCAGACCAGAATTTTAGAAAAAGAAAGGGGTGCATCAAAACTAGGTTTTGACATAACATTTAACAGAAAAGAAAAACAATCAAAATGTAATTTAATTATGAGTGAATATAAAAATGTTCTTCTAATAAATAATTGACTGCACCTGGACTTCATGTGAAGAGCCATCCTGGGCTAGAGCCAACAAGATGCTGACACTGGTCTTTAAGTGCTGGCCAGAGCCAATTCCTCCAACATATCGATGCAGACAGCCGAGAGCCAGTGAATGGCCCGTCCTTGAAACTACATCACGAGCTGACTTCAGCCTGTAAACAGAGCAAAACAAAAACATGCATCACATGAGTAGAGACAGATACAAAGTATGAGAGATCAACTTCAAGACAGATGAACAACAATGAAACACAAACTATAACTTTCCAAAAAGAGACATTCTGAAAATGTAGTGAGAATGTTTATTTTGTGCAATCAAGTATAAAATGACTTTCTGTCCGTCCCACTAAACGTCAGGGTGCAGTTTACATCCTTGTCTGTCCAGGCTCATTCAAGATATGTAGTGATAGACTAATATTTTTTACACCTAAAATCACTGTATTCTTAAAAACAATTATTAATGTAAGGTAAATACAGGTTATTCTGATCACAACATTGTGCACTGTAGACAATGTTTTAAATATTTATGTTATTGCAAAAATCTACACTTTTCAAACCTGGCACCTCAGAAGACTAAATCTAGCGCTCAAATCTCTCCTTCTGTCCAAAGTGTTTCTACAGATCACTAGGTTGTCATGGTAATGTTAACCACAGACCATTTTAAACAGAAAATGTTATCAATTCATCATTTTTATCCTGTTAGACACTTATATCGTTTTTATTGGTGTATGAATTCTTGAGTTATGGCCAAAAGTAAGCTCTTTGGGCTTGACCTTTGACCTCCAAATGCTATCAAATTCATCCTCATGAATCAAACAAATCAATCAGTCAATGAAAGTGAACACTGGTGTAAAATATGAAGAAATTTTCTTAAGGCCTTCCTAAATATTTGATTTGAAACCATAATGTTGGACACAAAAAGCAAAGAAACAGAAATTGGAGACATGATATGCTCACTTATCAAAACTGGTCTGCGCCATTCTGGCAATGAAGGTTGCCTCTCCGACCACCTGAGCCATCCTCCCCAGGGCCTCTCCAGCAGCACAGCGCAGGATGGGATTAGGGTTGTCCAAAGCTCCCATCACCAGGGCCAGAGCTGATTTACGCACCTCCTCAGGCCCAAGAGTGCTCTTATTCTCAGCCAAACCCTACAGTTAAAGCGAAAGAGAAACATTATTTCTCACTGTAGCTATTACCTAAATTACCTTCCCATTTAAGAGGATATAGAGCTTTTTTCTTACCTTGAGGGCAGAAAGGACTGCAGTAAAGATGTTGAGTTGGACGGCTTGCTGTCGAACTCCTTTAGCCTGCTTTATGCATTCTGCAAAGTGGTCTAACATCTGCAGCCTGAATCATACCCATCAGTTAAAACACAGTATATTAATAAAAAACAGCTCAGCAACAATGCAGCGAATATAAATATATAAGGAAAATAAAGAGAGCAGCTGCAGGACAAGAAAATAAAAATAATGTTAACATGATGCAGAACCACATCAAATCACCACAATAAGAGAGAGCGCCTTGCCTGTGTTTGAAGGAGACATGAGGGAACACCACACCAAACAGAGCCACCGAAGCATCGATAACCGACACACCCAAAGGCAGAGGTCCTGGGATGGCCTCGCCTACGGGGACGCGCAGGTAGATCGAGGAGGGATCGTGCTCCAGAGCTCCGCTGCCAGACGCGCTGTTGGGCTGCAACTGTTTCGCAGCAACGACACAGAAACACCAAAAGGCCAAACTTATATTTAATATTTAACAAGAGATAGTGATGACTAATCCAAATCACATACATAAAGCATCTTCAAATAAGAGATGGGTTACTAGAATGGTCTTTTACCAACTAACCTGATCCTCTATGGACTTGTGGTCGGTCTCCTGTAGCCACGAGCCCATGAGCACGCTGTCGTCATAATGACACAGAGAGCGCAGCAAAGACGTGGTAGTGTTGGCCGAGTTGTCGGTTAAAGTAAACTCTGCCACCAGTTCTCTCAGGAGAGCATTGAAGCTGCCTGTACGAGAGGATTACCCATTTTAAAACACCTCTCCTCAACTTATGTGAAAGCTAATGCACAAGTGACTGATTTACCTTCGTAAGTTTTCGGAGGCAAGAGAGCCAAGATATCGTACAACCGGAGCCTCACCATAGCTGCACTTGCTTTCAGGTGGGCTCCGTGTACCTTAATGATGGCAGGGACACTGAGAAAAGTCAAAATGTTACAATCATTAGACATGCAGTCGAAAAACACACAAAAAAATAAAAGAAAAAGTCACACATTTAAGAGAAAATTACACAAAAAAAAAAAAGCACCACACTCACTGAGACATCATAGTCATGGCACATTCGATAGGAGTCATCAGCCTGCGGATTACGTCTTCTGTGAGAAGCTCGGGGCAGTGGGCCACGAAACTACGCATGGCTATAAAAGAAAAGGAACAGTTTTAGTCAACACTGCGTCTCGTAACATTTTAGGGCGTGCACACTGTGGAGGTGCAAGTCTTTACCACACAGTGCTCCAGCTCTGCCCTCCAGGGTGACCTGCCAGGTGAAGGAGTCTCCTCTGGCTTTTTCGGCTTCCAGCTCCTTCTGGGAGCGAGGAAACACGTTCCTCCACAGCAGCAGCATTTTGGGGAGATGATAGCGCACAAGGGAGGGACCTGGGAACACAAATGAACACAATGTGGTCACAAAGGTGGTGGAAGAAAGAGACGATTTCTGAAAAACTCCAAAATCAGGAAGTGTCTTTGAGGCTCACCCAAAGTCATCAGGGCCCCCAGCAGAAGCCATCCAGCCTGCGTGCGCTGCAGGGACAGACGGCTGTTCTGAGCAGCTGTTCGCAGAAGGTCTTCAGCTATACTCACCACCAACTACAAGAACAGCAAGGCTAGTCAATCAAGTCTGACATACATTTGAAAGAACCACTAAGGCCAAATTCTGAGGCTACACACCTTGCCCTTGGTGTGGGGGATACCCAGTGGACACTGGTGCACGCCTCCCAGCAGAGCAGCCATCGCAAAGCTGTAGCCGCTTACAGCCTCAGGCGAACTCTTCAGGTTGTTGATTCTCTCAGCACAGCGGTCCAGCAGAGGGGTGAGCTGATAGGGTAGCGCAACGGCGACGCAACGCAAGCACCATGCAGCTGCCAAACGTGCTGCCATGCTTGGGTGCAGCAGCACTGAGGTCACGGTTTCAAGAAGTCCTGAAGAAGTGGATGTGGAATAAGTTATTTAAGGAGTTCAGCCTTATTTTAAATTAGGATTTATGTCACACGAGCTTGTGTTACCAGAAACCCGAGAGTGACAACAGTCAATATCCTGTTTTGTATTCTGTTTATCTTACCTACAGAAGGCTCCTGGATGAGTGGTGAAGCTGTGGCACTCAAACTCTGAACCAAACTGCCCAGCTCTTTTAAAGCACACACCATAACATGCTGGCTGGCAGAGACATCCCCTGCCCCTGCCTTGTTCTCCCCACTGATATCATTCACTACTGCCTCTGAAAACACAAATTTCAGGAAGAGAAGCGAGCAAAGCAATCTGTCAGCATGAACATTTTCTGGGTTATCACTTAAGTTCGTATTTTGAATACACAATAATATTTAGAACACACTAATTTATAATGTGTGCATCATTGATGAAAAAGATTTATATCAAAGACAAGATGCTTTGTGTCCATAATAAGTATAAATCACTAATGTTATTAGTAAAATTTACACTAATCAGCCACAACATTAAAACCCGATATTGTGTAGGAAGTTGCAAGGTGGGGCCCCCTTACATCTGATTTGTTTTTCCGATCTTGAACTCTTTGTAATGTTTCTCAGACCATTCCTGAACAATATTAGGTGGCGGGTGCACTATGCTGCAGAAGAAAAAAGCCAGCACCATCAGGGAATAGTGTTTCCATAAAGAGGTGTAAATTGTCTGCGGCTAGTTAGAATCAGATTAAAGCTATTTTCCTGCAGAAAATCAGAGAATCAAATTGCTTAAATCCCTCTACTGTGTATCATGCTGATCCCCCTCTCTCTCTGGTAAACATAACACAAGATGTAAAAGAAAATGGGATTTCTTTCTGCTGTAGGTGCTTTCAAGAACAGACAGGACCACATGCAAAGTGTGGAGTATAGTGCCCCTGTGACCCTATTACCAGTTCATTACTTATACCACTTTTAGTAGCAACTAACTACCAGAAACAATCCCCAAAACCTGATATTTTATAGATAATCTGATCCAGTTGCTTAGTCATCAGAAAAGTCACATTTTTACAGCTTCCAACAACTTGACTTCCTGCTACAACTCGACAAGTAACATTAAGGCAAAATAATGATTTTTATTGTTGTCACCTACAGTGATTTTAATGTTGTGACTGACAGGTGCGTACCGTAGCTTCTAATAACACAACAGACCCCATTAGGCCATGCACTGTTGTCATATATTTAACTAACGACATTAAACTACAGAACCGCTACATTAAAACACAGAAGAGCACACTTCAATGTACACCAAGAGCTCTGAGGATTTGTCTTCCCCCATTCAAAAAGAAATAAATAAAAACAGGAAATGATGGCTATAATTGTGAAAAAAGAAAAAAAAATGAATAGCTGATCATTTACCGGGAACTAAAATCCTCTGAGCTCTTGAAAGTCAACAGTCAAGACAGATCATATGTAGAAAAAAGGTCAATAAAACGACTTGAGGAAGAGAGTATATGAAGATGCTTCTTGAACTGTGGCATTTCATTCGGACTTTAGTGTAAATGTAAACACATATACTAGATGTCCTACTTCTATCATGGCTCCCGGTAACATTTTCCCACTTATGTTTAGCTTAGACATTTCTCAAAGTCCCATTTCAAGAAGTCTCACATATCCAGCTAGATGGAAAAAAATACAGCAG
Organism: Neolamprologus brichardi; assembly: GCF_056152115.1. NCBI lineage: Eukaryota > Metazoa > Chordata > Actinopteri > Cichliformes > Cichlidae > Neolamprologus > Neolamprologus brichardi. The sequence continues at coordinate 22,031,286 of NC_142116.1, forward strand.
CAAGTACAGAGTGAACAACAAAGAACCCAGGAGAATCCAACATTTTTAGAAATTCTGTCTTAACACCAAGAAGTTCTGAAACGTACATCGGTTTAAAGGTTGCAAAGCAAATCAGAGTAAGAAACATCCTTTGTGAACGAGGTATGGGTGATTTTGAAAATAATTTTGTGATGATAAAAAGCGAAAAAATAAATTAAATAATGCAAAACACTGTGTCTTGTTCTCTTAGATGTAATGGCATCATCCTGTCGTGTGTCTTTGCATTTAGTGGCACGTGCAGTTTTTCTGCTGGTGCATGCCAGATGCTAGATGCCAGGAAAGGTTACGTTAACTGCTCTTAAGGGTTTATAAGGCAATAACAAAATGAGAATTCACAGGCAAAAAAGCCATAAAGGCTATGCAATAATGCAAGCATGAGTACTTAATATGCTGCGCAGGTAATGGATGATCTTACTGACATTATGATACTACTTGTGGTGAAAAGGGGATATGAAGAAAGAGGAAAGTAACCTCAAAGGCAGAAAGCAGAAGGAAAAGCAGAGAAATAAAAGAAAAAGAGAAGCCGTCTCTGCACACAACATAAGCACAAGCCATGCAACAATTTCAAAACTGAATGAAGAGCGAATTAAAAGGTGATAATAATGGATGAGTACTTACTCTGTAATGCTCTGAACCGTGATATTTCCCCCCCATCCTCCTTACCCACAGCCCTCATTTGCTTGCTGATGGCTTGGCAGATTTCTTTGCCGGCTGCGATTTGTGCTTTCTCTCCAAGCAAGCCCCCCAAGGTGGCGCGCAGCATGAAGGAGACGCAGCGGCGCGAGTACACAGCCTCAACGTGAGTCTGCGTGGCCCGAGGGTGAGACACTAGGTCCAACACGTGCGACAGGAACGTGGCAAAGTTGCGCTCAAGCCACTGACCGCCAAGTGTTGTCACAAACACAACGTATGCCTAAGAAGAAATTAACGAAAAACACGCATGAGGTGAATGAGTCAGATGGATCGGGTTCATATTTTTAATATGTTTGAGAGTTCACCTCACCTGTGTGACGCCCACCCGCACCTCCCTGCTGACAGAGCCTCCCCCCTTCAACATCTCTCCTCCGCTCTTCAGGAAGCCAGATCCACCGCGCAGAAAGCCTGTGGCCATGAGCTCCAGCACCTCCTCCAGAGTGGCTCGCTTTACATTCTGACGCATCACTGCGAGAAGAACGCGTTTAAAAAAAGAACGCGATAAAGAACAGAAGCAGTGAGCTACTCTAAAAACAACACAAATCCACTCTGTAACCTACCAGCTGCTTGTTTGGGCATCAGGGCCGTGGCCATAACTGTCCCCAGCAGTTTCGCTACGGCTACCCGAACGCCATAGTTAGACCCTTCCAAGGCCTTGAAACACAAAGTAGCGACGTTCTCCAGTTCAGTGGTCCACATGAATACAGCCTCATTTTGTAGCTCCAACAGGCACTGATCAGGCAAGGAGGAAAAAAATGGGACGTTACCATTACTTTTCATATAATGTGTGTACTGATAATATTTACTTCATGACATGAATTCAGAGGCTTATGTGCACATAATGTTACAATACACACAGTAACTTGTACGCTTTCTAAACGGAAATTGAAACAGCGTATGCGGTTGACATATGTGACACAGCAAAAGCATTTAAGTCAGTGGTTTCTTCCCTTTAAAAACAGTCTGCACTCATTCTGACACACAATTGCTGTACTTGTGTCATAAAGGGAAAATTAGATCGTACTGAAAACAGTGATCACAAGTAATCATGCAGTACCTTTACTTTTATGAGTGAAACTGAGAATGAAGCTTTGCATAACGCTGATGGCTCCTCAGATGGGCCTTAACAACTTAAGCTCAAAAACCAAGTTTAACTGTTTTGGGAGAAAGAGTTTGAAGATTACTCAGTGTTTCTTCTACGTAGCTTTTAACTTTATGTTTTGGAAGCAGCCCACAAAATCCCCACAAAGAAGCGCAAGTTAGTTGACACATTTAAAAATCTTAACTGTGTGTTTTTGTGAGACCAACCTTTGCTACTGCACAGCGCACAGCCATGGACCTGTCTGTAAGCAGAGAGCGAGCATTCTTGTAGATGTCTCTGTGACAAGAAGCTGCAGCTCCACCCAGTCCGCTGAGCACCTTCTGCAGACTCAGAAGGATCTCTCCTCTACCTTGTGACTACATCAATAAAATAGAAGAAAGTGACGTTACAAATCAATCCCTCCATTACTGTTCTTATATTGTAGTGTGCCTGCTCCTAGTTTCTTTACTCTCATGTGGCATACCTCTGCACTCTTTAATGCCTTTAAAAGATTATTGATGGTATCTGGAAAGGAGCTTCCCAGCATCCTCCCCATCTTCTCATAAAAAGCCCCAACACATGCCACTGCAGCACTGCAAGAAATGTGTAACAGTGCATTAACACAGCAATTCAGACAAAAATCTATGTGAAAATTCTTAATTATGTAAATTAAAATATGCAAATACATGGAATACTTCATGAAAATTAATAGTTATAAACTTCTATTTATTAGACTCCTCCTTATGTTGATAAATGGTGAGACTGGCTTACATACATGAATTAGCTTTAACCTCATCTACTGTAAAATGCTGAAGGGGAAGTACAGTGGCTTAGTATGCAAAAGGGAGGCCCTGGCACGTCGTGTATTTCACCTAATCAGAAATGAGCAGGTATGAATGACTGATGGATAAAACCCTGCAGGGCACCACTGATGCAGCTTCATCCACTGTTAAATTCCATTAACGCCAGCAAGAAACACAGCAAATCTAGTCTTGTACACTTAATCCCTCCTTTTAAACATAAAATGTCGTTCTGCAGATTACCGTCCAGCTTAACTGCTAATACCCTTGAAGATAGGCCTACTGCACGTGCCCGGGGCTCTAAAAGCAGTTCTGAACAGCTTACATTTGAATTGAAATATGTGAAAGCTCAAGCAGACTATTAATATGCAGTTCCTGTATTTCTAAAAATAGCCAATAAAAATACACGCGGTAGTAAATAAATGGGAACTCACAGTTTTGTTGGCAAGTATGCTGGTGTGTCATCCTTGCTTTTGATAATGTCATTGCATTTATCAAGAGTCTGGAAAACAGTGAAGGTGTCACCAATGCTGTAGAGCGTAGCAAGGTTTTTGGCCAGGAGTTTTCTAGTCGGTGGTCCCGGAGCGCTGCTGATTAGTCCCGTCAGCTGTTCCACCAGCTTCTTCTGCTTCTCTTTTACATCAACCTGCATTCAAAAAAGAAGGGAAAAAAAGCACAATCGAGTTACAAAACGCTTCCAATGATTCTGACTCAGAAAAGCTAAAAATCTGCATAGTCACCTTATTTGCTGCCACAAGCACTTTATCCAAAAACCGGAGCCATTCGAAGATGAAGACAGGCCTTTTTGCTTCGGTGATCTGGGCCAAAGCATCTTCATTGAGCAGGAGACTGTGAGCCAGCTCCATTGCGAGGAACCTTGAACACAGAGACGTGCGCCCTCCTCTCTGCAATGATTCACGAACACGTGACAAATTAGAGGAAAAAAAGCTTAATATACTGTTGCAACACAAGGAGTTGGTAGACCATATTTTGCTCAAACAGCTTCAGTGTGACTTGACACTGAATCTGCAAGTCTTTTTGACTAAAGTGAAAGACTGGAGCACCACTTCTTTTAGAAATAATCTTATTTGGCATTTTGATGATAGCGGTAGGGAGCATTACTAGCACAAAATCTTCAATGGGTTTTCAGCTGGACTGAGTGATGGTATCAGTGTGGTAGACGTTATCTCTAACAGTGATGAATTTGCATACCGGAGTGAGACAGAACAGCTGGTGAAGGGGTGCAAAGACAACAATTTGATCCTGAGCAAATCTAAAACTAAAGGCTGTTGACTTTAGAAGGGAAGAAGTCCAACATCTTCCTTTCATTGGCCAAGGTCTGTTGAAAGAGTGCTTCTTGGGCACCACTATATGCCAGTCTTTATCACAGAACTTAAACACCAGTCTCACTGTTAACAAAGCCCATCAGAGACTCTACTTCCTTTGGCAGAAGTAGAGATGTATGGAAAATATGGGTTCAGTTGGGAAGCTACAAACCATTATCATTATTATCTCCAACCTGACTTGGTAAGGTAGCACAACCAATCAGGACAAACAGCAGCCTGGAAAAAGTTTGAGCCTCCAACATCACTGGTTGTAGTCTGCCTTTCATAGCTCCACACTATGCCACCCGAACCACCAGGAGAGGTAGAAGCATCATCACTGTCCCCTCCTACACATCATCTGTTTAATCATCTCCCACCAGGCAAAAGATACAGTGGTATTACTACAAGAACAGAGATAGTAGCTATCTCCAAGCTATTAGGCGCTTAAATATACGCTGAACCTTCTATTATTTTTTGTTTCAATTTACCTACAGCAAGTTGTGATCATAGAATCTGAATGTATCCATCCATTCGCTTCCGCTTATCCTTTTTTAGGGTCGCGGGGGGCGCTGGAGCCTATCCCAGCTGTCATAGGGCGAGAGGCTGGGTACACCTTGACAGCTCGCCAGTCTGTCACACAGAGAGACAGGCAACCATTCGCACTCACATTCACATTCACTCCTGTATTCACATCTATGGGCAATTTAGATTAATCAATTAACCTTTCCCCAGAAACTGCATGTCTTTGGACGGTGGGAGGAAGCTGGAGTACCCGGAGGGAACCCACGCAAACAGGGGAGAACATGCAAACTCCACACATTGAACTCAGGACCTTCTTGCTGTGCGGCAACAGTGCTAACCACCGTGCCGCCCAGAATCTGAATATATTATGCAGCAAAACTTACACGTATGTATCATGCATTTGCAATATTAACTTAACCTCTTGCACTGTGGACTGTTCCCTTCTGCAATCTAGACTCTACGTCATTCACTAAAATCCCTTTAAACATAGGTACACTGACACACTGCACTACCTTTATGGGTTGATGTGTTCAATACACGTGTACTTTGTATGTTGTGCTGTATTGTGTCATTTGATGTGTCTTGTTGTATATGCAGCTGTGTTGTTGAAATGGCTCCAATAAACTTGAGCTGTGGTGACTGTGAAGGCCACTCAGTCACCACATAACATGATCAAAATCATTTTCATGCTCATCTAAAAGTTCTATCAGCTCTTGCACCTCATTGCCACCATGGAAGAGATCATTCCTAGCAGGAAAGGAATACTGTATTATAGGATGAAGAGAAATACTGGGAACATCTGTATTGATCTGAAGGTTGGACATTCCTGCTCAGGAGACAAACTCTGTACCCAACAGCATGACAGGGCCTCTCAGTTGTCTAATTTAAATGCCTCTTCTCTAACAATACGCCTGTTCAGTCAATAAACTATCCCATCCATCAGCTGGACAGGTTATAACAGCCCTATAGATGCTAAGGACCAATTATCGCCATTGGAATGCCTTCGCTGTGTTCCGTACGTCAGTAATTTTAATGTCAGTGGCTGTAAAGTTATAATAGCAGCGCTCAAGTCTCGTATGGAATAACACAAAAAATATTAACACTGCAGTGATGTGTTGACAGCTGTCATCCTTCAGCTGTTAATACGCGAGCTAGTTAGCAACATAAGCTAGCTGCTTCCTAAAAGGGGAAAGCTAAACACCGCGAAACACTGACGACTAAATAGGACTTTGGCTCTTCGTCGTCATTTTTTACAACCTTGAGTTGTTCAAAATATACCCCTCAGTGACAACAAACTCCCTGAAATACGGGACAAATACAGCAAAACTGTTCATCCTACCTGTGCTTCGGTGACCCAGGATGAATGACGACGACTATGGGCGGTGTCGCTGTGAAGTTTGTCCGATGTTAAACCAAACAAATAATTTAACTTAAATCATATAGCTTGTAGAATTTTGTGAAATAAACAAAAAATAGACGTGACATTAGTTGAGTCCATTTCACAGGACAAACACGTTCTTTTGAAATATATGCCAAATGCAGCGGAACTGTAGACTTTGTGTGTACCTTGCAGCTACTCGGAACGTTTTTGCAAAGGAACAGAACACCACAGAAGAAAATACAAACGCACAAACCGAAGATTTTTATTTTTTAGCTGTTTTTCTCTGTTTTTTCTCTCTTTAGTTTGTACAGAATGTCAGATGAAGAAGAGGACTATATGTCTGATGCATTTCTTAGCAAACTGTAAGTGTTTTGGCTCTGGTGTTTACTGTAAAATGTTCATATTGACAACAATGTTCGGTCAGTGCTATGAAACTGTTGTTGAATCGAGTATATTCCGATATTGAGCTATCAAAACAAAGAAGCAGGGTGTCATTGCTCTCAGAATAGTTATCGGTATTTTTTTACACCCTTATAACGTTTTTCTTTGTCCCTCCGACTGTCAGTCAAGATGTGAAACCGGGTGTCAGCATGGTGAGGCGGGTAAAAGAAGCAATAAAGAGGGAGGAGAAGCAAAAAGAAACGAATATTAAGAACCGTCAGAAGAGCTACAAGGAGCAGGAGAGCGAAAGCCGAGAAGCGGCTTTACAGAGCTCCATCAGCAATGAAAACAAAGGGTTTGCACTTCTGCAGAAAATGGGCTACAAAGCTGGGCAAGGACTTGGGAAGCAGGGCAAGTTTGTTCTTCGCTAAATTGTGAATTTGCTTTGCATTTGTAGTGTGCACTGATGTTAATCTTTGTTACCCCTATAGGAGCAGGAAGAGTTGATCCAATTCCACTAAATATCAAAACGGGTAGGAAATGTTATTTTAAAATGAGTATTTAGTGATGTTGTGTGCAGCCTAGCTGAATGATTGCAGCACTTTTCTGTTTATAATCAGACAGAGGGGGTATTGGAATGGAAGAGATGAAGAAAAGAAAAGCTGAAGAGGAACTGGAGCATTATAGGCAGAAAGTACGAGCCAAACAACAGAATGAGACCAAATCTCTGGAAGATTTCAGGTGAAGCATGCAGCTGCCTCTAAACGTTGTCCCCTTCGATGATAACAGTGTCTTATAGTTTGTGTTTGTAACCTTTTCTTTTTTTTGCGTTTTCAGGTCAAGAGTAAGGACGGAAAGAGAGGAGCGAAAGATTGAAGGAGACCTCAAGAGGAGTCAGCGAGCTTGTGAACAGCTTGACAGTCAAAAGGTGGGAAGAATTATGAGTATAGCTCCTTATGGATTCCTCTGCACATCACAGTGCTAGTGTTAGTAGCAGGTCTCTCTCTAATCAGTCTCTTACCAGTGAAAGGAGGAAAATTATAGACCGCTGACACAAAGTATCTCCTAGCTGAGGTTTCTTCTCTTTTCAGGGGATAAGTGTTCCGAGAGAAGACTGGTACTGGCCTAAAGCAAACTCTGATGAAGAAGAGGACGATCTTAAAGAGGAGGATGAGGATGAAGAGGAGGTTACAGAACTCACTGTAAGTATTTTATTTTAGACAATCAAAATTAATGTATGTTATTCATCGGGGTTTTTTTTTTTGTTTTTTTTTTTACCAAAACAGCAATTGTGGTACTGTCTAAGGAAGTGCAGAGAAGTATGTGTAGGACATGTATTAGGACAGCAAGATGATGTTGAGGTGTACAGTGGGAGTGACAGATTTGTTCAAGATGGGGGTGGGATTACATTAGGGATTGGCTCTGATTGTTTGCAATGTGATGGGCAGATGATGTCAGACAAGAGTCTCTGTGGGCTACGATGTTTGCAGATGACATTGAAATTTGTAGTAGAGAGCAGGTAGAAAAGCTTGGAGAGATATTCACCTCTCCAGTCTCTCAAGAGAAATGAAAGACAGTGGATGCAAGACAGAATACATGTGTGTGAATGAGAGGGAAATGGGTGAAAATGCAAGGAGTAGCTTTAGTGAAGATGGATGAGTTTAAACCATCAAAATCACCAGACAGTGCACAACAGAGGTGAAGAAGAGAGCATAGAGTGCAGTGGATGGAGATCAGTGCTGAGGTGTGTTTTCTAACAGAAGGATAGCAGCAAGAGTAAATGAAAAGATGGTAGGAAGACCTGCTATGATGTGTTGAATTAATGAAAATAAATTTTTTTAATTAAATTTCATATCTAATACTCATATACTCAGGATTAGAAATGAGTACATCAGAGGGACAACTCAGGTTGAGCTGAAAAAACATAAATGCATCTTATAGGATTTAATGGCAAAATTTTTCCAATGAATATTAAATGTGATATGTGTTTCTCTGTTGCAGTCTTTTGATAAACTACAAATTTTGACATCCTATTTGAGAGGAGTCCATTTTTATTGCATATGGTGTGGGACCACCTATAATGGTAGGTGTGATATCTTTAGTGCTGTAGCTTTTAAGGTTCTTTTGTATTGCCATTGCTCATACTGTGTATGTGTATATAATGTATTGATTTCTATTTTACAGATGAAGAGGACTTGTGCGCTAACTGTCCTGGGGATACAGCAGCAGACCATGAATAAAATTAATGAAAACCAGTCTGCACAAGTTTCCTGTAAAGAGAAAAAAAAAGTATAAATGTTTGATCATAAAAATATTGTGTATATGTGAATGCACTTTGATATGTGAGTCAGGTTCATCAGACTACAAAAAGCCAAGGCAATAAAGTGATCAGAAATTAAGTTCTTTAATCATCCAGTTTTAATCTGCTGTCTTTCACTGAAAGACCATCAAGTTTGTATTTGTTGTATACATTTCTGTTTTTTGGGTTGGTTTTTTTTTTTTCCATTTATAGATTAGGATGTCTTTCAATATTTATATTTTATAAAGATGAATACAAATTGTGTTACATATTTCAAGATCAATTGTATTTATCTGTCTTCATTAAACGTTTTAAGAATGCTACCATTTTGACTTTTTGTATATTGTATGATTTGTTGTGAGTTTATATCAGCCATACTTCTTTTCATTACTATTACTTAAAAAAATTCTGATGCGTAAATTGGGCAATAATGATAATAATAATAATTTCCATGTCTGAAATACTTAAGCATTTTTGGTTTATATGTTATCGTCACTATGACATCGCCACATCTCTACGTTTGGCGCTTGACAAAAGAACTACAGTTCCCATGAAACTTAGCGATGGGAGCTGCTCTTAAACATCTTGGGACATGTAGTCATTCAATCCTAACATACGTAAGATTAAAAAAAACACAAACGGGTTAAAACGTTTGAAATTCCGAGCTTTAACATTAGTTAAACTACAAAAAACAATCTAAAACAACTACTGATAAAGCAAACAGCTATTCTCCCAAAACAGCATCATTGCTACTCAGTTTTCCTGTACTATAACTCACACTTTCTCTGTTGTTATACTTTATTTGGATATCTTCCACCCAACTCTGCAAGTTTCAGCGTACAGCTTCACACCATTTCTTTTTTATAGAGACTTTACTGAACAAAACGTGGTTGATATGTCGGACATTACTTGAAAGCACCATGTGACGTTTTCGGAGAAAACGAAACCTAAACTGACATGGAAAGGAAAAACGGAAACCATGTTTTATTTTGAGATTTGTACTTTGTTCTATATTTTTATGAATTTTGTGTAAATAATCCGACTCCCGACAAACTTAGGATGGAAAACTACATAGCTAAGTTAAACGAGTATGCACAGAAACAGCGACTGGCGCTCCAGTTTGTGGAGGTTGGAGCTGCTGGCCCTGACCACATTAAAACGTAAGTTGAACACAGATGGGATCTGCCACCTGGGATGTCGTACGAGAGTGTATTTTTGTAGGACAGACTCTTCAATGAAACCGTAGTAGGCTATTGTAACATAAATGTCAACTCTTTGAAACTTAGCTTCCACTGTATTTTCGCTTACTCGCTACCAAATGCACGTTTGTGCACAGTAAATGTATTTTGTACGTCGCTTTAGTCCATTCACTAAATTTCCACAGGTATGTTGATCCTGCAGTATTTTGCTAGTGTGTTGTTTCCACACATAAACTTTGTCACTCTGCATGCAATTGTAATGTTTTGTTACAATTGTTTGTTTATCTCCTACCGTACAAATAAAACATCCCAACCATATGTTAAAAACGGACAAAATATTTTTGAGCAGCAAGTTCTGTGGTCCTGAGTATTTTTTTGCCACGTGTATATAAAGATACAGTAACAGTGTTCCAATTTTTAAAGCTTAAATTGGCCTCAAGTTGTAGAATGGCATATTCGATATTTTGTGTGGGGAAAGTACACTAGAAGTTTACTGTATTTGTCTGTTCAACAGATTTACTATCAGAGCTGTTCTGAATGGTAAAGCCTATCCTGACGCTGTTGGAAAGAGCAAGAAGGAAGCCAAGCAGAACGCTGCTAAAAATGCATTGGCAGGCTTTTTGGAGGAATCAGCTGATACTGTAAGATCATTGCACCATTGTATTCACTCACTGTATGTGTGGACATTTGTTTTAATCTGCTATGTGTTTGTTGGTTACAAACAGACAGAAAATGCTGCAGAAGTTTCTAATACATCAGTTCATCAGAGAAGTGGCAGTAACATCAACTACATCGGCTGGCTTAATGAGTATGGTCAAAGGAACAGGGTGATTGTAAAGCCCGTGGAGGCTACCAGACCTGGACCAAATAATGAAAATCAGTAAGTCTACATGATGCATCTAGTTTTGATTGTAGATGTGAATAATCTATTTGAAATATATTTAATATTTTTCTTTTAATGTTAGATGGTGTAACTTTTTTGTTGGTGACAAGGAGTACCCGGCAGCTTCCGGGAAAACAAGAAGGGAAGCTAAGGAGGAAGCAGCCAAGCTTGTATATCATATATGTGGCACTTTAGAGGTAACTAATGGAACATACTGTTTTATACTGACTGACTTGACGTCAAAGAAAACTGGAGAAATGGTTTAAATATTTTCATGCATGTTCTAGTAACATGTTCACTTGTACTTTATATTCCAGACTGGAAATGAGAAAGACATTTTCACATCAAGTCAGCAAAAAGAGGAAACAAAACAAAATGTTGCAGATGTCTGGTGAGTTGAAACAGTGTTTCTTTTTGATGCTTTATCCCTGTGAAGCCTTTTTGTAAACTATGTATTGTTTAAAGTGGTTGAGGTTTCAGTTTTTATGTATTTTTTCTTTGATATTGTAGCCTTCAGATAAAGAGTTTGGCTGTGAAACCTGAAGATAAAAGGTTTACAGAGGTAAATTTCATAGGTCTTGTCAACCACTACTGTCAGAAAACATCCCGCTCCCACACGTTTATTGAAGAGGATATATGTGGACCGCCTCATAATCGACAGTGAGTGTGACCGTCCCCTTACCAGCCATTATAGACAATTTCTGCTGAATGCTGGCTGATGTTTAACAGTTGGTAAATGATGTAAACCAGTTTTTCACTGTTTCACAACAGATTTTCCTACAAATTAGTCATAGACTGCAAGGAATACCCTGTTGGTGAGGGTAACAGCATCAAGGAAGCCAAACAAAATGCAGCTCGCTTAGCCTGGTCTGCTCTTCAGGAACAGTCAGACTGGGACAGCAAGGTATTTAACATTTTCTGTTAAGTTAAGAGTACTTTATTGTCTGCCGTAGGGGGAAATCATCCTGGATCGGCCAGCTCCTGCATCGTAAAAAAAAACCCCCACACACATAGTAATAAAAATCAAAGCATAAACCCTAGTTGGGCACACTTTTATAAATACAGACCTTAGAATGCATAAATAATTGAATAAATAGTTGAAGTAGTAGTAGAGTTGTCCTTCAGTCATGAGCTGTTCATTTACCAGTTTAACTGACAAAGGGACAATTGAATATTTGTAGCAGTTATACTGACACAAAGGGAAGTTGTACCTCCTAATAAAATATTGTGGCCTATCGAACAGTAAAAAAATATCTTGGGGAATGTTTATGTTCCTATAATTTTTCCTGCTTTCCTGATTGTTAGATTTCCAAACCTGCTGTCATAGCCTAAGATAGACTCTGCAGTAGCCCTAAAAGCTGATATAATACCAGTGGGCATAGAGTTGATCAGGTTGTTGATTGTGGACTGTGGAATGTTGGTCCACTCCTCTTCAATACTTGTGCAAAGTTGCTGAATATTGGCAGGAACTGGAACACGCTGTCATATACGCCGTGCAGAGCGTCCCAAAGATGCTCAATGGGTGACATATCTGGTGAGTATGCTGGTCATGCAAGAACTGGGATGTTTTCAGCTTCCAAGGAATTGTGTACAGATCTTTGCAATATGGGGCCGTGCATTATCATGCTGTAACATGAGGTTGTGGTCATGGATAAATGGCACAACAATGGTCCTCAGGAGCTCAACACAGTATCTCTGTGCATGCAAAATGCCAATAATAAAATGCACTCGTATTCATTGTCCATAACCCCACCGCCACCACGGGCCACTCAATCCACAAAGTTGACGTCAGCAAACTGCTCATCCACACAACGCAACACAAGCTGTCTGTCATCTGCCCGGAACAGTAAAAACATCTGTCAACAGAACGCCTCTCCAACGTGCCAGACGCCATCGAATGTGAGCATTTGCCCACTCAAGTTGGTCACAGTGACGAACTGCAGTCAGGTCCAGACCCCGATGAGGACGACGAGCATACAGATGAGCTTCCCTGAGATGGTTTCTTACAGTTTTTGCAGAAATTCTTTGGTTTTAAACCAATTGTTGCTGCAGCTGTCCGGGTGGCTGGTCTCCACCTGGTCGACCATCCTGGAGGGGAACATGCTGGATGTGGAGGTTCTGGGCTGGTGTGGTTATATGTGGTCTGCGATTGTGAGGCCGGTTGGATGTACTGCCAAATTCTCTGAAACACCTTTGAAGATGTCTTATGGCAGAGAAATGAGCATTCATTTCACAGGCAGCAGTTCTGGTAGACATGCCTTCAAAAGCTGCGACATCTGTAGCATTGTGCTGTGTGATCAAACTGCATATTTCAGAGTGGCCTTTTATTGTGGGCAGTCTAAGGTACACCTGTGCAATATTCATGCTGTCTAATCAGCACCTTGACATGCCACACCTGTGAGGTGAGATGGATTATCTCGGCAAAGGAGAAGTTCTCACTAACACAGATTTCGAAGGATTTGTGAACAATATTTGATAGTAATGGGTCCTTTGTGTATGTAGAAAATGTTTCAGATCTTTAAGTTCAGCTCATGAAAAATGGGAGGAAAAACAAAAGTGTTGCGTTTATATTTTTGTTCAGTGTATTTTGGCCATTTAGTAGATTGTTGATGTTGGTATTTCCACTATTCACACTATGGTACCACCCAGGCTGACACTGTTCCCAAAGAATAGTGGGACCCTAGCCTGGTATTTTAGGTGCTGCATACACTATTTACATAATTTTATTGCACACTTGAGTTTGAGTTCCCCTAGAAACAAAATTCAGGTGTCCATCTCTGTGTATGTTCACCTAATTCTTTTTGCGTGTAATGGTTGAGTAAGCTCTTGGCCTCATCGTAACTTTTTATTATGGAGCACTCTGTCCTATTTGCATATTAAAGTGTTTTCCTCAGATAATTCTTGTACTATTCTGCCTATTTTGGAGATTTTTCATCAGTCAGATTTTGATGGCCTTACTCGAATAACTAAATCAGAATTTCTTCTGTATGATCATGCAGACTATAATGAGAAGGGTTGTGTTTAACAGCGCCACAACCTCCTTTGTGTTTTCAGATAACTATCAAGTCAGCTGTGTCAGATGATAGAGCACCGTCCAAGCTGTCCACACCACCAAGCACACTGTAAGGCTAAGCAGTACTGTAGATGGTAACATGTAATGTTGAAAATACCTATTAATTAGGCATTTTATTTGTCTCAAAGGGACTCTGGTTATCCAAAATCAAGTAGCAGTACAACAACTACAAATGACTCAGTTGTTTTCTCCCAGTCATCTAATGCTTCCAAGGAGCAGGTTGGTTATATCCCATTCTTTCATCCACTCCTGCCACGGTTCACCAGTTTGAGGCTGTTGCAGAAGTTTTTTTAATTACCGGATTAAGTAAAATCAGTTTAAATGTCCGTTCTTGTTCTAAGATCATCGATCTAAAAGACGGTGGTTCCTCAAGTCACAAAGGAGTAGAAATAAATCAGAATCATGACGACAACTGGTGAGGACAAACAGTTGCAACAAATAGTTTCAGTTTCAATGTTTGGATTCTCTTTTGTTGGTAAAGTTCTGAATATGTGGCTTGTCTTTATAGTTCTAAGACAAAGAGCTTGATGGTAAAGAAAGAAGCTGAAATCTTTACAGAAGAGAATTTCATAGGACTCATCAATCTCTACTGTCAGAAAACAAAGCATTGCCATGATTACGTCCTAGTGAGCAAATGCGGTCCACCACATAATCCTCAGTGAGTATGACTTAACCTTTTTAACTAAATACACCTTATATAGACTAAATCTATATGTGTGTATATAAAGCTATTTGTATGGCACAAAACTCTTAAACCTGTTGCTGCTGATATTGTCTCCCTACACAGATTCTTCTACAAAGTAGTCATTAACAACAAGGAATATCCTGTGGGTGAGGGTAAGACTATCAAAGAGGCCAAACAAAATGCTGCTCGGCAGGCGTGGTCTGCTCTTCAGGAACAATCAAATTGGGATAGCAAGGTACTTAATGATCTTTACTTAATGATTTTTGTTTTTATCCACAACCTTGAAATCTTCCATATTCCTCATCCAACACACTCTAGCTTTTTAATTCCTTACTATAAAGTCGTTGCACTCCTAAACTTTTCTCAGCATCATTCAACAGAGATGCTTGTGAGAAAGCAAATGTCGCACATTTCATTCATCTACCTGCTCCCTACTTGCTGTGTACACATGATGTGTGATGTCGGATTGCATTCGCTTCTAATTAGTGGGCATCATTCTTACTGCTTCAAACCCACTTTATGCGGGAAGCTTGCCTAAACCAAACTGTATTTCCAATAGTGCAAACTAGTCTGAGGCGGGTTATTTCCTGCTAGTTGTAAGGTCATAAAAGAGAGGACAGCCAAGTATTTTGTATTGTCCTTTCTCTCTAAGATGCCTGAACTTCATGTGTTAAAACAGCTTGAAAAGTGTAAGCTCAGTGTTACAGACAGGGAAGCACAATTTAGGTAAAGGAACAATACTTCACAATCATAATCATATATTTTATAAGTGTCCAAATATTGCTGTATCTCAAAGACTGGATGATGCAGAAATATGTTCCTAACAAAATCATCAGATATTATTGTACTTAGTGAACTTTTTCTTTTTTTTTTTTTAAAAAAAGCATGTGTTTCTAAAGCATACGACCAGATTTGCTAAATGGAGGAAACTAGTGGGTGAGAACAAACCCCAAATAGACCTCATAGATGTGGTTAGTTTTACGGGTGATTTACAAAAGTTTATGGTTGTTTTGTAAACACAGGTACAGTAAGTTAATTTCAATATCCAGCCCAAAAAAATAAGGCATATTTCTTTTCTTTTTTTTTAGCGTTATTGGTGCAATTATCAGTAAATGGCATTTGAAAACATTAGTAAATAAGTGTATGTGCTTGATTTAAATATTTTCTTCTCTATGTTTTGCGCTTTGAGAACAGACCTCACAGATTTACATATGCAACCAGATCAGTCGCAAAAAAGCAGACATGCTAAGAGGTTAAATGTAAAAAATATCAAAAAAAACACCTGATGTCGGTTCCAGGATGCTAACATGCGTTTGAAGCCACTGCTGTACCTTACAGAAACCATACAGAAAGTGATTATTGCTAAATATTTTATGTTGTATATTAACCTCCTAAGACCTGGCATCCACATATGTGGACATCACATTTTGGGTTGTCTAGACCAAAATACTAAATTTTGCTCTACAAGGGCCTGATTTCCACTTACGAGGACATTATACTGCCACTGTTCTATCGAAATTTAAAGCAAATGTCATCATATGTGGCTCTAAAAATCAGAAAAAAAATCATGTAATTCTTTGTTTTTGCATTCATCAGGTCCCAATCAGCCCAAATAGCAAGGAGAAATTAAAAATGCATGCCATGAAAGAGTTCAGGTCTTAGGAGGTTTAAATTATAGCTAAAACTAATGTTTTCAAAAACATTTAGAATTTTTCTGACAGTCTCATTTTAAACATACATGTATGTGGTTAACCAATGGTTAATTTTGCAGCAGCCAGATGGACAAATAGTAAGGGTGTGTCGTGCATGTTAATAAATATCCCCTGCACTTACCAACAATCATATTATTTTACACTAAAATGTCCTACTACCAAACAGTGCCTTAGTGTACAGCTGAACACTTTTTGTTTCTTTCAGCTGGTTTCTTGCTCAGCTGTGTCAGATGATGTTACACCAGTCCAGCTGTCCAGCCCAGCGGGCACTCTGTAAGGCAATGGAATGAGCAAGCACACCTAATAATTAAGTTTAATGTGGAGAAAACTGCATGAATGTATCTTGCTGTATTTTCAAAGGATCCCACATGATGCAAAATCAGAAAGAATACCAACGACTTCAAGTGACCCAGTTGTTTCCCCAAAGGTTCAGAGACCTTCCAAGGAACAGGTTTGTTATCTCCTGTGTCTTCTATATCTTTTGTTGTCATGTCCTTTGATACTAACACGGTTATATTAGGATGCTTTTAATTATTTAGCTCCAATTCTACACTCCCAATTAGTAGTTTTCATAATTGCAGTAACAACTTTTCAATAATAATGGGTGATGTATCTATAGTAATATCAAGGTATGAAAATAGATGTGATCAAGCAAACACTACATATTGGTGATCAGGATCTATTAAATGTGACAAATGCATTTGACAGTCTTCATAAATTAAATAAATGACATAAATGAAAACAGATCAGTCTCAATGAAGGTTATTATAGTCAGCTTAAACTAAACTAAAATTAGATGTGAAAAAAATGAAATGAAAATTAAAACTAGACTTTTTTTTAAAGTGAAGTGAAATGATTTTGCACAGTTAGGGGGAAAAAAGCTAAACTAAAATACAAATATAGAGGAAATATCTTTAGTTTTAGTATTTAGTTTGTTTATTTCAACCTGCCTGATGGGTCACTGGTGTACATGTTTATTGAGACCCTATATGTCTACAACACTGTGAGTCAACTGCTTTCTTTTTTTCTTGCAATACCTGCACTGATTTTCCTAAATCTTGCCTCTGACATATCCCCTTGATGCAATAATAATTTAAAAAAAGAGTAAAACAAGAACATTCACTTTGGAAACCAACTGAAACGAAAGTGAATTAAAAACAAAGTCAGAATAAAATAAAAATTAAAAAATAACAAGAAAAAAAACCCTCACTAATAACTCCGGTCTCAATGAATGCATCCTAGATTTTGTTATTGTCAATTTCATTCATCACTTTCTTTTTTGCTGTTCCTGTTTTTTTTTTTGTTTTTTTGTTTGTTTTTTTAACATAAAACTCACAGTTGTATAAATAGGTAAAATTAGAACAAGAAGTTCAAGAAAAAATACCAATGATAGGATTTACCTGGGAAAGGTAAACCCATGTTGTTTAAACCTCTGAATCCTACAGTCTGATATTCTTTTCTAATTAAAATATAAATGTGGTAAAATCTGTATCACTGCAATACTGGCCAATGATTTTGCACACTGCAGATTTTCCTCACATCAAGCAGGTGGATAATTATGCAAATTTCCTATGAGTAATTTGTACTAAAGGGGATAATATTAGCTAGAAACGGGCTTAACTTTTTCCAAGCATTTGAAAAATGACTGAAAATATTATTTTTTCTTGTGATGTTGTTCAAGTATATAATTTTTATCTGTAGGAACTAATCCAACAAGGCTCAACTATGTACTTGTACAAATGAAGGAAAAGTTTCCTTGGGATGATGTATGTGGAAAACATACATAAATATATACATTCTATACAGACAAGAAGTTAGCTAAGGCTCTGGGCAGAAATTGAGTGTGTATTTGTAAAATAGCACCTTACAAACTTTCAGTACCTGATGATTGACATCAGTGTTTCAAACTACTATTAATAATACTATGTAATAACTAAGTTTGTCTTGTTTGTAACAAATGTTTTGTATCTAAATGTCATCTAATTTAGCCTTATTTCCCCCTTTATTTCTCCTATTTTAAGGATCAAAATCCTGATTTAAAACCAAAAATAAGGTAAGTCATACTTTGAAACCTGTTGTAAACATTGTTGTGTAATATTTCATCTGACATTATTGCTAATGATGATTTTCCTGGTTAGAATTGCAGCAAATTTCGGTAATGTTTCCAGACACAAAAAAAAGGTATGAAGGACTCACAGAAATTCTGAGTGATTTCAGTTTTTTGTTTAATACTGGTATTTCAATATGCTGACTTTGCTTTTTTTTAAGGATTTGCACAGCTCTGATCTCAAAGAAAAGAGTAAAGAAAGAGGTTCCACCGAGAAAACATCAAGTCAAGTAGTACAATTAAGGTATAAAAAAACACTACAATGTACTGCTATCATCTTTTTACTACAGTTTATAGTTAAAGGAGAATTTTGTCTTTGTTAGCATTTGTCATTAATAGTAACACCTATGTTAATCTCTACAGGTTTACACTGGAATTCGACTCTATAGAGCGCCTTGGTAAAGGAGCCTTTGGTCGTGTTTATAAGGCAAAACATAAACTGCTGAATAAATATTATGCTATTAAAATTGTTCGCTGCAAAGAGTAAGTAAATATTTAATATAAATATTTAATTTTGTTTAAGTTTATGAAAAAAGTGAATTCCCACTAGCTCTGTACAGGAGATTTGAGAGAGATCTCTTCAGTCTTTCCAAAGCCTCCAATATCTTATGCCTAACAATCTTAGCACACTAGTAGTATACAAGAGTTTTCAGTAAGGCGGGTGGCAAATTTACTGTCATCTGTTTGGGGATATTTTGCATCTTTTGTTTTTCGGTGTACAAATACATTTAGGTTTTTGATGTTTTGTTTTTACTTAACATCCATCTACAGCCTTCACTTTAGCATCAGTAAATGAATTAAGGTGCCAAATTTCTCATCACATTACTGTTTTACACGACTTTGTGCTACTGTCCGCTAATGCTAATGTACCTTTTTTTTTTAGCATTTGGAAACATTTTTGATAGAAATAGTGGCGAGAGGGAATAATACAACGAGAGAGTAACGCAGCAAATGATTCGAGCAGGAATTTGGTTGTTTAAGGCATTTATCTCCATGTGGTATGCAATCTATCCATTCTAGTATCAGGTCACCCATCAGTATCTAATGTCTTCTTACTTCATAAAGTAATAAATAAACCAATGTTTCTTATACAAAACTGACACAGAATTTTTTTTGGTTAGTTGAAAGTGTACATTCCTCAGTTGCAGCTAGCTTGCTACTTAAGGTTAGTTCTGTGCGTTACATGTGCATTTGATGGCTACATCATAGCACAATGACAGCCTGAAGCTATATGAAACTTAGAATTCTTCTGAAAGTGAGGGAGTTGTTATAAGTCTTCACAGAGATACTCTTACAGTATTGTCTCCTGATGTATCGAGTCCCTCAGCTGGAAAGTTACAGATTTTTAAAAAGAGATTTAAAGTTTATTGATATTTCTTGTACTCCTTATAATCAGAAAGTCTCTAAGGGAGGTGGTGGCATTATCAGACCTCCATCACACCAACATTGTTCGATACTACACCTGTTGGATTCAGGATTTAGAATACCAAATGGACAGTACAGGTGACACCTACAGTACTTCGCAGTAAGTCACATTACTTCATTATTAATATTATTATGTCTTAACATTGCATCACATGTGGTGTAAATGACAGAGAAAGCATTCACTTCACACTTTAGTTTCTTGTCTGTTACCTTGATGTACATTTTTGAAGACTGGACACATTAAAGTTTATTATTGCAACACACATTGCGCCACAGTTTTCTGTCTTCTTGCTTTTTACAGTAGTTTACAGAGTGTTGCCTCACCATTGAGGATAAAGTAAAGGTTCATAATTCCTTCATTTTTTTTTTCTTTTCAAGGTCTGCTAGTGATTCATCTGAAAAGTGCCTCTATATTCAGATGGAGCTGTGTGATACTAAAACACTTAGAGTGTGGATAGACGAGAAGAATACTCAGAATGTGAAGAAATCTCTGCGAGACTCAAGGAGAAAGGAAGAGAGCCTAATCATTGCTCAGCAAATAGCCAGTGGAGTCGAGTACATTCACTCAAAGATGCTCATCCACAGAGACCTGAAGGTGAGACAAAGAGGAGAAGACGGTTGTTTGTTGCTGCACATCTCATAAAGAGGTAGACGTTTATTTGTGCCTTTTCTTCAAATGTATAGCCTGCCAACATCATGTTTGGACGGGATGGAGAAGTGAAGATTGGAGACTTTGGCCTGGTCACTGCTGAGATTGACAATGATGCTGAGAATCTACTGGAAAGAAGTGCTTACAAAGGAACACCATCTTATATGGCTCCCGAGCAGGTTGAATAATCTAAATTGAAAGACATTAAAGACACTCCGATGGGTTGTCAACACCATAAGACAATGCACCTTCTTTCTTGTACTACTAAAAACCTATTTTACTACTTTGCAAGTAAATAGGAAAACCATTTAAATCAACTGCCTTAAAACCAAAGGAGCATTGGGTTGACTATTAAACTAGTTTCTAATGCCCAATGTCCTTAAGGGTTAGTCCACCCATATTGAAAAGAGATAGTAAAAATCTTTTTTTGTCTTCTATTATTTACTCACAAAATTGGCCCTTTTTGCATATTTCCTGTCCATTTTTTCCTTTATTTATCCACAGTTTGTATAAGTATATTGCATATATTGAAACTTTCTTAGACGTGCAATACAAATTTCACAGAAACTTAAGTTGTGAGTTACATTTTTCTGTTTCTTAGGCTTCTCTGAAAAGTGTTTCATTACACAGCACGCTCCTACCTGGCTTTCAGACTTACTTCCTTTATTGTCTGTTATGGGATTAATGCAGCTTGCACACACACTTTTTGGCAGTCAGGAAGAAAGAGAAAAAGTGCGAGTCATGTTTTTAGTATAGCCGTTGATAAGAGAAGACACGAGATGTAACTAGTGCAGGTTTCACAGCACTTACTGTTGTGTTGTTTTTTGTTTTTCTCTTTTTAATGACAGAAAAGCAAGAGCCATTACGACCGAAAAGTAGACATATTTGCTTTGGGGTTGATATATTTTGAACTTCTTTGGAATCTCTCTGTTGGCCCTGAAAGAAAAGCGGTGAGTTTTTCCAAAGCTTATGCAAAATGTTGCTGCAAACTTGCTCTGTTAATAATGGTTTTCAGTTTGTGTCATAGGAAGCAGAATGTTGATATAAATCAAATTTTTTGTGTATTATGTTTTTATTTAATATTGTTTAATAAATGAACAGATCATCATTTTCATCCCTTCTCTCATTATATAAATGCCAGGTTTGGGACAATGCCCGAAGCCAGAAACTTCCTCAAGGGTTTTTGAATAATTTTCCACAAGAGGTACATCAACATTATTTTAAGTTTACTACATAAAACTTGCGTCTTCTTTTTTAAAAATATACACACATTTCCAGCAATCATCTATTTCCATCAAAGGATGAAGAGCCACAACTGTTGATCGTTAATAGCAAAAATGACCAAGAACCTGAAAGTTTTCTTTGTTTAATTTCCCAAGTAAAGTATAAATGTGGCAAATAATATATACTGGACTTTCACAATAAATGACAGCATTGATTGATATTGATTTCACACTGTTTTCTTCTTATGTCTAAATGCAGCATCAAATCATAAAGGCAATGCTGTGTGCGAAGCCAGAAAACCGTCCTGAAGCAAGTAAACTAAAGGAGGAGCTGAAAGAGTACTCTGATGCACTTTTAATGCAAAAACAAATGCTTCGAAATAGTAACACAGTTTGACAGTTATAAGGACTTTAATGAAAAGTCTTAAAAAGAACACTCAGATTAGTCATTTCATGCATGACTGTATTCAATGCACATCATGTCATGCAGTGCATGTGTGGATGTTTTGAATGCTTTCTTTTCATGGTCTGATGCATCATCAGATATAGTTGTATTTATGGAGTGCTTGGTTTAAAGAAAGGCTGATGAAGTAATTCATGTTATAATATGTGAATGAAATACAAATTAAATTTGTGTCATTATTCACTTGTTGTCTACACTTATATAAATTATTTGTTTTATCCTCTAATATTTTGTAATAAAAGTGATGTCATACTTTCTTTGTATAGTTTTGTAATAATAATAATAATAATAATAATAACAATAATAATTAAAAACGGAAAAAAAAGAACTCCAGATGAATGACTGCAATGTGAAATAGTAGGTGCAATAAAAAACGTTACAAGGTGACTTGGGTTCATCCTTTCAGTGCCTTTCCTGTGTGGAGGGAGTAGCATGCTGGTTATGGTAGTTTCCATGCAGGCCACTTTCTATTACAGTAAGTGGTATAGGGTGTCATGTGAGTAATTTCATCAATTGAAATAATAAATGTACTGTTAAGTGAATAAATCCTTCTCTCAGATTTTTACTGTGAAGTCACTGCGTAAGATAGATTTGCCATGGAGTACTGCAAAACTGAATTTTGAGTCTTCCCATGATGGGTATTTCTTCTTTACTCACTTTCTTTTCACTCTCTGTTTATACACCACTCTGCATTCAGCCATTGGTTATTTATTTATTTATTTATTATCTCTGGCTCTCTTCCATAGCCTGTCTTTTATCCTATCATATACATAAAATTGTATTTAATTTTCTGGATCAAGAAACTTTCTTAAAACTTTTTTCCAATATAGAGAAAGCAGCTGTGAGTGAATCGGTGACTCGCGATCTTCTAACATGCCAGCTTATACATGTAATGACAAGGCATTTCTAATGTTTAATTGCCATTGTTCATGCGTCATTTCCATTGTGCCTTAGTTTTCTCCTTTCCCAGATGGATATGAACATGGGCCAAAATAAATAGAGGAGTGGGAATGGACAATGCGTAGATTATAGTTATTGCAATTATTTTTTATTCGATTTTGCTTTAATGCTAAGTTTTAATGCCTGCCAAGGTGTGGACACTGGGACATGACGTTTCCACTGACGAATCGAAACTTAAAGGCGGCTGAATCCGCTAACGCGGTTACGGAAACGTGGAGGCAATTTTTTAAAAAGAGATAAAGAGATACTATTGTACTTTGTGACTTGTCAGAATTATTCGCAATTCTGAACTCTGATTACAACTCCGTCATTTTGGGGGGAAGTGGGACACCATGTAGTTCTATGGGGAATGAGCCACACAGGCTTGGAGGTGAAATCGAGTAACTTGGCTCTACAGGCCATGATCACGGTAAGTTTTATTTAATATTTAAGTGTGTCTATGCAATAGCACACTTCTTATCATTCGTCGGCTTTATTATTTTATGTAATATTTTTTGGCTCGTGCAATTGGCGCTACACTCCGTTACTCCCTGTTCTGTCACCATTCTTTCATTTCTTCTGCTGACAAAGACGTATATATAGTGATGTAATGTGAACATCTAACTAGTAAATGAATAACAAGTCATTTGGTCTATTGACTATTACTCTGACTGCTAATTACTGTTGTGACAGTGAAAAAAGGTTTAAAGTCACTTTCTTCACAAACCAGTTGCACAAAATAATATTATTCAAGTGATACGTCAACTGACTGGTACTGAATATAGATATGTATTTTTATGTAGTTAAGAACTTCATTACTTGCCAGTATAATCAAAGCTTTGATCATTTGTCATCAGATTTACCACCACTAAACAGCCTGAAGGAAGTGAGCCAAACAGACCACAACAGGAAATACTCTGCAGTAATGGATAAAGAGCAACAAGCTCCAGTTGATTCTGTAAGATCATGATGCAGTCTTTGCTGAACTAAAGTATACTAGGTTGCTTATTATGTTCAAAATGAAAGTGTAGTTTACAGCTGCAAGTCTAACTGCTTTTTGTTGATGTCTTTGTTTTAGATGAAAACAGAAGATGAAAATCCAACTGCTCCACTTATTCAAGCAAATATTTCTGACTATGTAAGCTGGATATATGAATATGGTCAGAAGAATAAGATCATCATAAAGCCTAAGGAGTCAATAAATATACACAAAAGTGCTTTTCCGTAAGCCTCCATACATCACAGGAATTTTTTTTTTTTAAATATATTTTTGGTTTTAAAAATATAAAAATTAATGTATAATGTTGTATGATGTTACAGAAGATGCTGTAGCTTTGTGGTTGGTGGAAAGGAGTACCCAACTGCCTATGGGAAAAATAAAAAGGAAGCTAAGGAGGAAGCAGCCAAGCTAGTATATCAGAGCTTGGGTGTAACATATAAAGATCACAAACCGACAAATTTCGTTGGACTTGTTCACAACTACTGCAAGAAGACAGGGCGAATCATTGATATTATTGAAGTGAGAAGATGCGGCCCACAACATAACCCTAAGTGAGTATAAGTGAATCTTTGAGGGTGAATAGAAGCTGCAATAACACTTAGTTGGGTAATAAAGTCTAAAGTAACATATCTTTCCTGGTTACACAGGTTTTTCTACAAATGTGTGATCAACAAGAAGGATTACCCTCAGGCTGTAGGTGACACTGTCAATGAAGCCAAACGAAAGGCAGCTCAGTTGGCCTGGTCTGCTCTTCAGGAACAGTCTGACTGGGACAGCAAGGTATTTAAATGCTTTCAGCATGTTATTGTCACTTAGGTAAGAAAAAAAAATTATATTCATATTCATTACACAACGTGCAATGTTCTGCTAAAATGTCACTTTAGCAGAACATTGCACAGTTTCATAAAGCTTGCACTCAGCACTTTTCTAAGTTTGATAACTAATGTTGAATGTGACATATTGTGCTTATTTTAGGTATCCTACAGGTCAACCATGTCTGAAGACAGTGTTTCAACAATGCTGCCATCCCCAGCATCCACAGTGTAAGCAAGTATTAACATTAATGGTAGAGTATGTGGTCAAGTTTAACATGTATAAAACTGCACAAATGGCTCTCTTTTTAATTCCAAGGGAGGCCTTGTCAGAAGTCACAACAAGGAGTGAAAGTGAATCAGTATCAATCACTGACCTATCGAACTTGTTGGAGACTAAGGTCAGGGTTTTTTATGTTGCTTTTAAAATTATAAAAGAATTCATAGAACTTGAAGTTGGCTTTTTTACAATAAAATATATCGGTGTATCTGTGTCCCTTTTCTGGAATTAAACCACATTTAGCGTTACTGTCAGATCAGTAACACTAAATGTTATAAAAGCATAAAATGCTAGGATTGCTTTTTTTCTCATTGGTGAGGTTACTATTAAGAAGTGCTTCCAAAGGCTAACATTGTTTTTTGTTTTCATTTTTATAGCTGTCCCTCATGTCGACTTCGTCTGTAGACACTCCACCAACCAGGCTGTCAACACCTTCAATGTAAGAAACTCTAATACTAGTAGGAATACAACTACTAAGTCAGACGGTTGAGTATTAAGAAAGCAGCACTCATGTACTCTTGTTGTATTCTCCAAGGGAGTCTCTCGAAGCATCTTCAAAAAGCATGCCAACAAGTACGAGTGACTCCGTTATCTTCACTGATTCATCACACCCTTCCATGGAAAAGGTCTCTTGCATTAAACACAGAATTTGTTGAAAGAAAGAAATCCCCACTTTATAATCTGTATTCTATGCACTGTATATTATATGGCATATGGTGACTATGGGGTGGACGGTGGAGGGCTTGACTATGGGATAAATGGTCAACTGCTGGTCTTTAGATCATGCACAGTTGTAGTTAGAGCTTTGTTTGCATTCTTAGCAATAAGTTGGACTTATTTCTAGTGGCTGCTGGGCACTTTCACGTCTCTCACCAGTTCTATTCATAACTTTCATGGAAAGATTTTCTAGACACAGTTAAGAGTCATAGCATGTCAGTCTTCGTGGCATTATGTGAAGCTGTTTTTGTGTCAGAATTTTTTGCAAATTTGTTTAGTGTTTTGTTCTAGTTCAGTCACTTTATTTCAGTCAATTAGTGTGCAATCATATTTTTTTCAATGTAAAGTCATTACATTTGTACTAAAAATCATAAATGTGTATGGTGTTGGGTTCAAATATTGAGGAGAGATACAGGAGGTAATCTAAGAATAACAACACTGATCCGGCCAGGTGAATCTATAAATGTCATTAATAAATAAGCAAATCTGTGTTCAGATCTGTTCAGATCTGTAAACCTACTGGTATTTGTAAATGGATTGTAAAATATCACTGAATTTGGCTTCAACAGCTTAAAATATGGACATCAGTTGTGACTCAAGCGCTTTGGCTGTTTACACAGAATATTTGCTACCCCTGGGTAGCAGATGGCTGGTAGAGAAGCTGTTCATGCGATATATTAATGCGACAGTAATGCAACATCTGAAAGTCAGTCTCTGCAAGCCCAAGTTCAGGATTAACAAAGAACTAAGTTAGAAGAAAATCCAAATGTATTTGCAAAGCGCCACAAACATTTACAGCTCTGCCACATCACAGTGTAGTTAAACAGAAAAAGACGGGTAACACAGCATGTATTTTCCCTTTTTCTTTTCTTTGATATGTTTAGCTAAGCCCAGACCGCCATTAAAAGTAATTATTCATTAATATGTTCAGACATCAGATATTTTTACATACTAATGATAATAATAACCATGTTATGTCCTTCTGTGTTTTTTTCAGGACGCTAACAAAAACAAAAATACAGACAACAGACCAAGTGACACATCAGGCCAATCACAGTATGAAAAAAAAAATTTCATGACGTTTATACTTGTGTGGTCAGATTTTTGCATCCTCTTTTTTTCCAATAATTTACTTATTTTTTCACATCTTCATCTAATGAATGTTGTTTATCTCACTAGGTTTACTTTAGACTTTGATTGCATTGAATGTCTTGCTAAAGGAGGCTATGGTCATGTTTTCAAAGCAAGAGATAAACTGGTGAAGAAATATTATGCTGTAAAGATTGTTCACCACAAAGAGTAAGTCATATGCGCAGCGTATATTTTCAAAGTACAAATGTTTTGCATAAGCAATATTCTAATAACAGAAACCGTGAGTATGTATGTCTTACTTACTGAAGCATTTCTGTGTTTTCCTTCTGAACAGAAAAGCTCTAAGAGAGGTTGGGGCATTATCAGACCTCAACCACTCTAACATTGTTAGATACTACAAGTGTTGGCTGGAGGATTCAGAATACCAGTGGGACAATACAACTGACAGTTACAGTACTTCCCAGTAAGTTTTGTTCAGTTATTTAGTATTATCCAGTTTTGCATTTCTATGCTTAAAATGAAGACATGATGCTAATTAGATTTTTAATCTTACTTTTTTTTTTTAGGTCTAGTAGTAATTCATCACAAAAGTACCTCTATATTATGATGGAGTTATGTGACGACAAAACACTTAAAGATTGGATAACTGAGAAGAATGAGACAACTCTTGAAGAGTCTATAAGAAGAGCAGAAAGTCTTCCCATTATGCAGCAAATAGTCAGTGGAGTCGAGTGCATTCACTCCCACAGACTCATCCACAGGGACCTCAAGGTGAGACTCAAGATTACAGGATCACAAGCTTATGTTGCTGAGCTAGCTCACATTTAAGTTTAAGTTTTTCCATTTCCATATTCTTTAGTATCCTTTTTCTGTGTTTAATGGAGATGCACACTGCTGCTATTAAAGTATTGGTGTAATTCTTCTACTTCACAAGTAAACCCAGTAGACAGGAAATGACTGAGTATTAGGGCCACATTAAGAAAAACATTATTAGTGTTGATTTAGGGAATAAAGTCAACATTACAAGGTGGTGATAAGTATAAGAAGGTTGAAGAGATGGCACAGAAAGCTGCAGCATCAAGGAGAAATACTAGAAGCAGCCAGTGCTATGCCTCAGCCTCTTAGTAGATGCACATATGGTGTAAATTTGAAAGATTTCTCGTAGAATCACCTGAGCTTATTCACTCATTTCTGACTACACGGAGCACTAAATGCTCAATGTTTAAATTTTGCTTTTCCAATCGTCAGCCTACCAACATCATGTTTGGAAAAGATGGAAAAGTGAAGATTGGAGATTTTGGTCTAGTTGCTACTGAGACTGATGATAATGATGAAAATCAGAGTGAGAGAACAGAGAAAACAGGAACCAAATCATATATGGCTCCCGAACAGGTGAGGTCTCTGTAAACAAATAACCTTTGATTTCTTTTCTGCATTTTTGTTGTTTTTGACAGTATTCAATGATAGCTATGTGCTCAACATTTTCTGAATCTATTCAAGTTTCATTACCTTCTGCAAATGTTCTTTAAAATGACAGAATCTCCTGTTCTTTGTGTGTTTTTTTTAAAGATGTTCACAAATTGAAAAGTTTTTTTCTTTCTATTATTACCACCTCATTCATTCACTGTAAATCTCTTATTTCATTCCAGATAAAACCATCTCTTATGATACATGCTAAGATATCTTTTTTTAAGTGATTGCAGCCAGATGGGTTTTTTTGTAGTTTCTACTTTTAATTTTAGACTTGTATACCATGGTCTTAAAATTTAACTACAACTTGAAAAAAGTGAAATCCGCATAGATTAGCTTACCACAACCATATCTTATAATTTAAACACTCACACTGAGTTAAGGGGTATGTAACACATTATGTTTTTGTTTTATGACAGAGGACCAAAACAAGATATGGCTCCAAAGTGGACATATTTGCTCTGGGACTGATATATTTTGAACTCCTTTGGAAAATCTCTCTTGGGCATGAAAGAGGGAAGGTGAGTTGGTATAACAATTTAATAGTTTACATTTTAAAATGTTTACTGGTAGCTTCCTATGAGTGTTAATGTGTGAAGAATATAATGTATAGAATTGCATACTTAAGTTTTGCTTTTGATTTCTTGTGAAGATTTTCTATCAAGTCAAATAACATGTTTTTGTATCCTTTTATCATTATGTATACTAGATTTTTACAGGCGTCAGAAAGCAAATTCTCCCTGAAGAATTTACACTGAAGTTTCCAGAAGAGGTATAATTCTTATTTTTTTCACTATCACATTTATAAACCACTTTAAAACAACATAACAGCTGACCAAAGTGCTGAACAAAAAAATAACATAAAATAGGAAAACAAGAATAAAAGAATAAATCAGTACATGTACATAGGGTACATGTACTGACTTACAAAGGGTAAGAAGTTTAAGACAGATGACAACTCACACTGGGTTAAAAGCAAGAAAATAGTGTTTTTAAAAGTGTTTTATAAACGGAGAGCCTGCCTGACCTTCAGAGGCAGCTCATTCCACATTTTAGGTTCCAAAACTAAAAAGGCTTTGTCTCGAGATTTAGAAAATGTCTTCGGGACAGTCAAAAGCACCTGTTTAGCTGATCTAAGAGCATGTGATGGCATGTAAGGGTGAAGCAGCTCAGACAAATAAGAAGGGGAAAGACCATTAAGAGACTTAAAGACAAATCAAAGAATTTTAAAATGGATTTAAAACTTAACAGGAAGCCAATGAGGGACTCTAAAACTGGAGTTATGTGCTCTTGTTTGCTTGTATGAGTTAAAAATCGTGCAGCAGCATGAATTGGCTAATTATTTGTACTGATAACATATATTCATGTTGATACAGAAAGTAGCAGATTTTTTTAATGTGTTTTGCAGAACCAGATAATCATGTCAATGCTGTGTCAGAGCCCAGAAAACCGACCTGAAGCAAGTACACTGAAGGCAGATCTGGAACAGTGGGCTCAAACATTAAATGCACAAAGTATGCACCTAGAAAATGTAACTGATTGATCAGCACTTACTAAGTGACATAAATATATCTTTTGTTGTGGGGTTTTTTTTCATGTCATGTCTTTTTTCATGTTTCAATGTCTTTGATGTACTGTTTTTTTTATGTCTATAGCAGTTATGTTCAGTCACTATTTACAGAAAGTAGGAATCATGTTCTGTGGAAATGTGATTAACATATTTAAACTGATGAATTATTACAGCCTTTGCTTTGTAATAAATAGACTGATGTGGAAAATAAAATAACCAGGGTGTAATGGACATTTGTCTGCTGTACAGTTTTTGTACATGTTTTACTGCATAATTTAGTGAGTGGGTCTTGACAGGTACTGATGATTTGCTTACACTTTACATTAAACATAAGTGCGTATGGGATTTTTTTATTACCACATGCAAAATGTGCACTCAGTTTGGGAAAAATCCCATTTTATGGAACAAGTTCTTGTCAACATTACAAACTGGAAGACTACTTTCTTTGCAATGCACTTTTGTTCCTTTTTATTGCTTCCCACAAGCTAGGCCACTTTAAACAACTTTAAAATCTGTTGTAATTTCCTAAAAGTAAAGTCATGCCAATTTTGCAATAAAGTTGTGCCCCATAAACAGAACAACCACTGTTATTTGGTTCGACTATGGCATAAGACCATAAAAACAGATATTCACTTTGGAAAGGGATTGTGAAATTTACATTTAAATAAATTACAGACTTTGTGTTAGTTTATTATTAAAATTAGATATACCTTTCAGCATTACCAACACGGCCCACGAAGACTTATTGAAGAAAGAAAAGAGCTTGGAGAGGGTCCTTTAAAAAAATGTAGAGGCTTTCTCTGCACACCGCAGGACAGCTGAATGGGTTGCGCATTTCCGTACACAGAACGTCGCTAATGTGCGACAGATATTTGGAGTTGGTTTCGACTGCTCTGTTACCACGTAGGGGAGGACGAAGAAACCGAAACTTACTGATGCCTAAAGTCAGCTGAATCGAAACAAACGACGGACATACGCTGATATACCCGGAGAAGGAAGATGGAAGTGGGGACGGGAGCAGTACTGTGAGCTTTGTGTGCTCTCACCGGGATTTTATTACATTTGCTGAGTCATTAATGATGGAAACTAAAAACTACGTAGCTGAACTAAACGAGTATGCGCAGAGAAATCGCTTGAAGCTGAAGTATGAGTACCTTGGCTCTGACGGCCCAGACCATAATAAAGTGTGAGTACATTTGTAGTACCTGAGAGCTTTGAGCATTATAATATATCGACGATAATAGGAGTATTGGGTGAGATGAGTGTTTGATAGCACGGTAAGTCAAAGCTAATCAGTACAGTTTAAGAAGAGGACTTGTGTGTCTTACCGGAAAAATGCACCAGTAATGATGGTGACAGCAAATACAGACTGGTGTAGTCGTAAGCCTTTATTACCTTGCAGTTATATTTTTAATCAATTTTAATCTGTCTTTTAATTTCAGGAAATGATAGCTCTTAGGCCCAAAGGCTCTATAATGGCGCTATGCTTTGCCAAATCTTTATTTCTAACTAGTTGAATAGTCATGTTATTATAAAGAGCCCAGCAAAGCACTGGAAACCCGTTTTAAAACTGCACCTGCTTGTCTGTTGCTGTATATATAGGATGTCTTACTATATATATATTGCATATACACGCAATTTACATCTCAAGTTTCATCATAAAGAAATATTGCCTCCCAGAGGTTAAAAGTGGAAGGAGAAAATTCAAGTTATTTCTTGCAACCTAACCCTAAAAGGTCATTTCCTCTACAGATTTAGCCAGAAGGCGATCATAGATGGTAAAGACTACCCCAAAGGTGTGGGGAAGACCAAAAAAGATGCAAAGGTTAAAGCAGCTGAAAATGCTCTGAGGTGCCTGCTGGATGGTAAATGTCAGGACTTGGTAAGTTTATTTAACTTTAGCATGTTGGAGAAAAATAAGTGGTGCATATACCCATGGTGTTTGTTTGTTTTTTAACCTTAACAGACAGAAAATGCAGCAGAAGCTTCTACATCAGCTGAGACAGATATCAACTTCATATGCTGGCTCAATGAATATGGCCAGAGAAACAGGTTGACTATAAAGCCTATGGAGACAACAAGACCTGGACCAAATAATGCTATCCCGTAAGCCTCCTGACTGTTTCTCAATTATAGCTATTCTGTGATCATGTAAAATAGATTAAATAAATGTTATTTTATGGCATTAGGTGGTGTAGCTTCATGGTTGGTGAGAAGGAGTACCCAGCAGTCTCTGGGAAAACAGCAAGAGAAGCTAAGGAGGAAGCAGCCAAGCTCGTATATGACATAATAAATGGCAACAAAACTACAGATGTAAGTTATAGTTCAGTCCATGCCATTCTAGCTTGATCATAATCCTAAAACATAAACATGTTAATATAATCACATTAAAATTGTACTTTTTATATTTTTCAAGACTGCAGATGAGAATCACAGCGATGGATCAGGTCAACAAAGTGAGGACTTGAGTGAGAATGTTTTTGATCTGTGGTGAGTAATTAACAATGGTGATGTATTGTTTAATCGTGGCATCTGCATCATAGTAAAGTTTCTTACTGCTTGTTGTTTACAGTACTACAACAAAAAACCTGACCGTGAACTCTAAAGACCCCAGCTTAGTGGAGACAAATTACATAGGACTTGTCAATGAACTTTGTCAGAAAGAAAACTGGTCCTGTAAATTTGTTGAAGACAAAATATGTGGCACACCTGATAAACGTCAGTGAGTATGCCCGACGTGCTGGACTCTGAATACACACTGCAGACACTGGATGCTCATGACTGATGTTCAGTAAACTGTTAATGTACTGTTCAACTTCTTTGCATCTCAGATTTTTCTACAAATTACGGATTAACAACAAGCAATATCCTGTGGGGGAGGGGAAGAGTATCAAAGAAGCCAAACAAAGTGCAGCGCGACTGGCCTGGTTTGTTCTTCAGGAGCAGTCAAGCAAGGTGCTTATATTTTTATCTTTACTTTGTCTCATCAGATATAGTTGATTAAAGGTTCCAACAGACAATCTGTTCTTTAAAAGTAATTAAAAGGACCAGCTTGGAGGGATAAACTTACGGATATTACTAGATGTGGTTGTATGCCCTAGTTCTTAATCAGATTTCTGATCAGAGCAAATTTTATCCTTTTAATCGATGTATGCTTTTTATTCTTTAAGGAGGATGCCAAAGACAAGAACGTGGGAAATGGCCAGAACGAGATGCCAACTGTATCACGGTATTTTAAATAAGGAAAAAGAAACAGTACTAAGAAACTGCTATTCCAATTTAACTCATGTTTTTGTTGTATTATGTGCTGAGAGAAAGGTTTAAATCTCTAATCTAAAATTTAGACTATGGTCTTAAATCTCCCTCGCTGCTCCATGATAGACAGAATCAAGCATTCTGAGGATGCATCTCTATACTGTAAATCAAATCCCCATAATCAAGAACAAACATAAAGGTGAAAACAACAAGTCTATTTCTTGCCTCAAAATATTAATAGGACTTTATTTAAAGTAAAAACAGCTTTTCAAATTTAATGTTTTCACCAGTTGCTGAATATGAGGTGTAAAAGAGTCATCAATTGTAAGTCCTAAGTATTTATATTGTATTGTATATTTACTCAGTCTCAGAGCAATGAACTCTGTACAGTTCTTGCTGTAGTGATATTATAACCCAGATTGTTTATATATAAAATGAATAACAGTAGCACTTGAACCTTCCATCAGTTCTTTTGTTACATTAAGGGAGGTAGCAAGTGATTTATTCTATCCTCACAGACTGACAGTTGCAAGATAAATAACTTTGAAACCAGTCAACAGTTTTTTCTAACAACCCTGCACTGACAAGTCTTTACTTTAAAATTTCATAATAAACGGTGTCAAATACCTCATTTAGATCAATAAAAATAGCTTCACTATGTTGCCTGTTATGTACCAAAAAAGAAAAGTTTCAAATTAGCTGGACCTCTTGATTTCCTAGAACCTAAAAGTTTGAGGGTTTTGTGGACATCAGATGCTCGTTAAAGGAACCAAACATGTCAGCCTAGCCAGAAATGTGATGTTAGTCTTTGTCTATATGTGGGTGAGGTCTAGACCAGTCCTTCAAATTTTAAAAGGGTTATTGATATTATTTTAAATCTCCATTAGACAATGATCTGCCTTGGCTATTATTTTTTGTTTTTCAAGTTAACAGATCATGCAGGGAAATTAAGTAAATTCAAGTCAGTGCCGTTTTAAAAAATCCAGTTGATTTTTTTCAATGCTTTTGTTTTGAAACCACAAAAACAAAGGAAAAGAAGAAAATGAAAGTCTAATCTTAACTTGAATCCATAACAAAGGCCATTTGAGATAACCACTCATTCAAACCAGTTTGTAACTTGTTTTATTCATACAAAACTTTATGAATCTACAAAGAAAAATACATTTGAAGAAAAGGGAAAAAACATATCAGCAAATAGCTAGTGGCGTTGCTCTCAGTAAGAATCAATATTATGTATATAATTAGTACCTCATCAAAAGAACAAATAGAAGAAGAAAAAACAGAGCTCAGCTGATACCTGTAAATCTTAGCCTAATCACAGATGTTATCAGTATCTGCAGTTTTTCATGAAACAAATTGGCCAATGAGAGTATCAGTTGGGCTCCAACATATTTGTTGTGAACATCTGCTTAGAAAAACTCTTGCGAGGTTATCAGTACCTCTCCCTGCCTTCTATGATAAAATCACGAAAGAAAAGTAAAATTCTCCTGAAGGACCATGACACAAATCATACGGGTCAAGTCCACAGAGGAGAAGAGTATGGGAAAAGGTAATAGAATAGACCTTTATTATCCCACGGATGATAAATTTGGGTGTTACACAGCTTTTATAGCAGGGGGAAATATAAAATATAAAAGGAAGACACAAAGTGGTCCTATATACATAATCAACTGAAGATCGCATATAATGTACAGAAATATATATAGAAAAAATTGTACGGAGATATGTATAAAATGTAGAGAGATATGTATAAAATGTGCAGTGAACAAACAAGCTGATGAGTAAGATAATCAAAAGGATGTTAAACTGTGTTATAGAGTCTGACAGCTGCTGGTAAGAATGACCTGCGGTAGCACTCATTCCTACACTGTGGGTGTAAAAGTCTACTGCTGAATGACTCAATGGTCTGAGTCCCATTAGCTGTACATGATCCATTTCATACAGTATTACAATTTAAGAGCACTGAAAAGGAGTCTTAGCCTTTGTGATGGTGTTAACTACAGATCCATAAAAGTAGCAAACGCAGGACGGAAAGGAGCAATATCATTTATGTATTCTTTCGTGTTGGGTTTTGGGCCCGTCAGGCATTTTGCCAGTCCAATTCCAGAAGGTGAGGAGGCATCATGGCCAAAAAGTCACAGTTGCACAGACCCCTGTGGTCATTTATGCAAGTCCACCTTTTTTGAATGAGAAAAGAGGATTTATCCTTCCTTTAGAAGGAAATATCCGAATTGGAAACAGTTGTTTCTTATGGAGCTACAGCTTGACATAGCTTGAGGTCAACTTGGAGAACTTTTAAGCTTCAGCAGCAATCTAATGACCACAATCTAATTATCAGTTCAATGCAGGATTTTTAATTATTAGTCAAGGGTAAGTGTCAAGTAACTGTGCCGCGCAGAAAAACCTGCCAAAATCACTGGTAGTTTTCAGAA
Source organism: Neolamprologus brichardi (assembly GCF_056152115.1). Taxonomy (NCBI): domain Eukaryota; kingdom Metazoa; phylum Chordata; class Actinopteri; order Cichliformes; family Cichlidae; genus Neolamprologus; species Neolamprologus brichardi. Next base: position 22,066,793 of record NC_142116.1, read on the forward strand.
ACATCTAAATCAGTCAACACACACACAGACATGCTGCCATCTAGGATTTTGATTTCTGAAGTTTATAAGAGCTTTCTGTATTTGATCATTACATTACATTTTTTGCATAAATGTGTTGTTGCTGTCCACAGGTTTACTTCAGAATTTGAACCCTTGGAGCATCTTGGTAAGGGGGCCTTTGGTTCTGTTTACAAAGTAAAAGATAAACAGTTGAAGATAGAATATGCTGTGAAGATCGGCTGCTATAAAGAGTTAAGTATGCCACAGTAGGATTCCTGCATTCAGTGTTATATGTTCGGTACTTGTGCACTTTCTGTACTGACACTTTTCTTATTGTGTTTCAGAAAATCTCTTCGAGAGGTGAGAACATTATCAGACCTCTTCCACCGTAACATTGTTAGATATTACACGTTCTGGATGCAGGATACTGGATACGAGTGGCACCTTAGAGATGACAGTTATGACAGTTACGCTTCTTCACAGTGAGTCCTGTGGACCTACCGTTATATATTAACTTTTTGTTAAAAGGTTAAAGTTAAATATTTACATAAATTTTTCCTTTTTTTTTTCTTTTTTTCTTTACATTTTTAGCACTGCAGATAACCCCGAGACAAAGTTCCTGTATATTCAGATGGAGTTATGTGCCAAAAACACACTGAGAGACTGGATTGATGAGAAGAATAAAGAGAGTGTGCAAAACTTGAAGCGAAGAGAAGAAAGTCTGAGAATTGCTCAAGAAATAGTTTGTGGAGTCGAGTATATTCACTCCAGGAACCACATCCACAGAGACCTTAAGGTGAGACAATGCAGCAAATTTTAAGACAAAATAAAATTGTTCTGCTGAAATTAGAAGGTACTAGAAGGTATTAAGGTGTGACCCCTTAATGTGTCCTCTGGTTTACTATGACAAGGGCCTTTAGGCGCCCTGAGACACATAACAGACTTTTGTTGACTATTTTTAAATCTGCTTTTAGGGCATTCATGAAACTATCAAACAATAGATTGTGCAACATCATTGCTGATTTTTTGGTCCCTAGAAATGATCAAATAAATAAACATAAATATACCTTTATGATCATTTTGCTCAAACATACCTCATGTTTTCCTTTTGAATGCAAAGCCTGCAAACATCATGTTTGGAGTGGAAGGAGAAGTGAAGATTGGGGACTTTGGTCTGGTCACCAGTGATGATGATGATGAAGAGAGAACAGTGTACAAAGGAACTCCTTCTTACATGGCTCCTGAACAAGTGAGATGACCTATACTGACAATAATGTTTACTTCTTGTGTTTCATTGGTTAATAAATAGGATTTTATAAATGGCCTAAGTACTACATATGAGCCTTTCACACTTAACAAAGCTCAGTCTCACCTCTCTTTAGTGGTGAGAGCTGTAAAATCATCAGCTTCTGTTCCTGCAGAATTTTATTTGACCCTCAAATTTAAGCAATAAAACTGAAAGACAAAAAGATTTTTTGAATTCAAGCATAACTGTAACATTTAGCACAATGATTGAGAAAAATATGACATCAGATACATTTGTCCTTTGTCTGTTTGTCTATCACAGAGGAGTGAGAGGAAGTACGACAGAAAAGTGGACATGTTTGCTTTGGGGCTGATATTCTTTGAACTCCTTTGGAAACTTTCTACTGGCTCAGAAAGAGCAAAGGTGAGATTCACTGCAGTCATTTTAACCATTGTGCATATGCATGGAGTTATTATATACCAATAACTAGTCATCTGTAGCTGGTTTCTTCTGGCAAAGCTTTTTTATGTGTTTTAAATATTTTCATTCTTCAAACAAGTGTAATTGGAACAATTATTGTATAAACTAACGTCCTCTTTGTTCTTTAATCACTTCATTAACACCAGATTTGGCCTGACGTCAGAAGGCAGAGGTTCCCTGAAGACTTTTCAGTGACTTTTACCAAAGAGGTAAATTACCATATTCATACTGTGCTTACATTCTCACAGGATGGTCATCAGCAGAACAGTGATAAAACTTACATTAAGTGGTTTACTCAGTTATAAAAGGTCCTCTTTGATTGCTGAGTTGTCTGGACACAACATATAGATTTTTTTAATATATTTATTATTTATCAGAGGTTTCATTGCACAAGACATTACACATATACTGTATTTTTTCTTGTTTGTAAACAGAAGCAAATTATTAACTCATTGCTGTCTGAGAAACCAGAAGACCGACCTGATGCCAGTGCCGTGAAGGCAGAGCTTGAAGAGTGGACTCGGATATTCAACTCATACAAAGCATCTCGCCAGGAAAATCAAACTGTCTGATAGTCACAAGAGAAAAGTTTCAAAAGTCACAGGAGCCTTTGCAAATCTGTCTTGTTGCATCTGCTTAATGAAATGATTTGATGTACTGTGCAATATTATGTTGGGTAACTGTTAACGCGCAAAGTTAATATATGGAAGAGGTCACATCATGAATCCCGCTATTTCAGGGAAGTTTGTATTGGATATGGAAATGAAACATGAAATCATGATTTTAAAATCGAACTATTCAAATCAGTTTCCCGGTGTAGGTTGTCACTTTGTAACTGTTGTTAACCTGCTGCTGTCCTGAGGAGGAGGAACTGTGATGCTACGTGTACTTCTGGTGGATTCATGTTGAATGTCAGAGATAAAAAAAAAAAAAGCACACTCCATGTGGCTCAATTTTACAAACTTTCCTAAATGTTTTCACTCATTTTTAACCATTTTAATCATTTTTGTTGCATTTTTTCTTTTGTTTGTTTTAATCTGATTGATTGCAATATCAGTCAGCTACGTGTGACTTGGAACAACATGAGAAAGGTCATTAATACTGTACTAGAGGGGATGAAATAATAAAAGGTGTATAAGAAACTGAAATGGTAAATGTCTCTCATTTAGCTCTGTGACTTTTCTTGCAGAAACACTTGGTATATAATAATTACCAAAGATTTTCATTTTTGGTATTTAAATAATGAGCAGAGTGGCAGCAAGAATAAACTCAGTCATGCAACTGGCAATGAGTCACGTAACACAGAGGAATTTTGACCCATTCTTCAATGCAGTGTTATTTTAATTCAGACACATTGGACAGTTTTCAACTATGAACGGCCTGTTTAAGATTGTACCACAGCATCTCAGTCTGATTTAAGTCTGGACTTAGTCATAGTGGTCTGATCAGCCATTACCCTTGTATTTCATTTCTTGTTTTATGTCCGTTATGTTTGTTTGGGCAGTCGTTGAGTTTAACTTCGCAGTTCTTTGCCTGAGTTTAGTTTTGTTTCTTTGACCTCTTTTATGAGCTCAACATCTATTGTTTGTTAATATAATTTTTTGGGTTAAATAAATGAAAACCCTCTTTTTCTTATAATTCCTGTGACGACTCCTGCTTTTTCAACTTGGTCCATCACACTGATATAGAGCAGAATTCATGGTTCCATCAATTACAGCAAGTCGTCCTGGAGTAACAAAGCAGCCAGACCATCACGCAGCCACCACAATGTTTGATTAATGTTAAATTTGTTTGATCTTAAATATTTAGTTGTGACAAATATTCAAAACACTGAGAAGTCAGGAAAAGGGCAGATACTTTTTAAAGCACTTTATATTTACTCTGGTCAACAGACAGTAATGAGAGAAACCTTAAAGACACTTATGGAATATCCTTTCCTTTGCCACCCTGATAGCATGATGGAATCACAAACCTATCAATAAAACAGGAAAACTACCACATGAATTTAATTTAGCAAGCAGAAGCAAATAAGTAGGTTAATGCGATTCAAACCTGGCCTGCAGTCATTGAGATGAGCTCACAGAAACGCCAAAGACCAAAACATAGTGTAATATTCTTGCTTAGACTAGTAGAAGTGATCAGGAAGGAAGGACATGGATACATGTTTTATTTTAAACAGCAGACCATAACAGTAACCAACTTTTTCCTTACTCATCAGACTCAATCCGTTCTGCCGTGCTACATCTAAGACTGATGTCATTCCACCGCTGCACTTTGCATTATTTGATGTGTGTGGAGGTTTCTGCTGCCCTGGATGGCTACATCTTTTATTTCCGTATCTGCTCCCTGAGGAAAACATATCTGGAATTTCTTATTGTCCAGACAATCAATTATGTCTGTGCACTCAGTCTTACGTTCGTCGTCGATGTTAACCAGCTCAAAGTAGCCCAGGTCATCGGTGAAACGACCGTCTCTTTTCAGAGCCTCAGCCGCAGTTATTCCCTTCTCCCCGTAAACACAAAGATACCTGGACTGTTTTAGAGCGTCATTTAAAAAAACAAACAACTTTTCTCTTTTTTGGCATTTAGTCCTCCCTTTGTACCGATGTAAAAGACAGAATAGCAATCTCTCGCCTTAACCATCTTCTTATATTTATTGAAAGGCCTCCGTGCAAGCTTGAACATGTTGCGTGTGCCGTCTGAACTGGATTTCAGTCTGAACTGATGTCCGTGTTGGTCCTGCAGAGAATCAGAGTTGGAAAAGTTGTTAATTTAGCAAAAAAAACAAAATGTAATGCATTTTGTTCATAATCTCATTAAAGCCACGATCTCTTTTTTTTATCGCTTTCACTGTAAATGAGTCTGCAAAGTTAAAAAAAATGATTTACATTTATCGTTTATTACTTTTATCGGACATCATCTCATGTATACACATTTAAGATCTAAAGTGGAAAATATCCTTTTGTTTGCATTTGGAGACTCGGCATTTTGAAACTGCATTTCAAAAACCTTTTTCGAATTGCACTTTAATAAACTGCATTTCAAAAACCTTTTTAGAATTGCACTTTAATAAACTTCATTTCAAAAATCTTTTTCGAATTGCACTTTAATAAACTTCATTTCAAAAACCTTTTCCGAATTGCACTTTAATAAACTTCATTTCAAAAACCTTTTCCGAATTGCACTTTAATAAATTTCATTTCAAAAACCTTTTTTGAATTGCACTTTAATAAACTGCATTTCAAAATCCATTTCCCTTTCCTGTTCGCTCAGGGATTAACATGTGGATTAGCATTTGGATTAGCAGTTGGATTAACAACTTCATTTTAAAAATCCTGCTGCTATTCAAATGAGCCACACCGTGGGATGTAAGGAGCTCTCTGATTGGTTGGTCAGACACAGGCTGTCTGCCAGCCTGGATGTTTCTAGCTCATAGCTTCGCCCTGCTAAGAAGCCTGTGTGCTTGTACAAAGGCCGTTCGACCTCGGGATTTACACTCGGTTCGACACGGATATGTGAAGAATGAAGGGACCCTGCAGCGAAACGGAGAGCCCAACCTCTGACTGAGTGCCTGTTTACAAAGTCTGACCACCTGTGAAGGTAACGTGCTAACGTGGCTAACGCTAGCATCACCGCACGTAGCCCCGTTATTTTAAGGTCATCTTAGCTTATGAAAGTTTTACGTCGCAGCAGTACAAGCTAGCTACGTGTTTTGTAAGCTGCTGTGCTCTTCACAAATAAAGCTGGAAGCAGCTCAAACTATTAGAACCAGCACTGAGGCCTGTTACATTTATACAGTGTTAGAGCAACGGCTGCAGCCTACAGCCTTTAAACTAGCGATTAAAATGCTGACAGTAAACTCCTCAGTCCAGATGTTACCACATTACTTTGTGATACTTGTGAGTTAAAACAACTGAGACAGGCTGATTAAAATAACAGCTTTCAGTTCTCTCATTCAGCATATAAACACTGGAGATCACACTACTGATTTCAGCTCATTTAATATGTGAGTGGACAGATTCATTCTCAACTGGACATAAACGATGATCAAAGGTTGTATATATGATGAGGTCATCAAACCCCAGCCTGTAACACAGTGCGCTGAATCTTAGCTTTGAATGTCCAGTATATTCTAATCAGTGCAATCTAAGCATTCACTGAACCTACAGTATCTACACCTGTGTGGTAAATGTGTGGTAAAGCTACAGATAATGAAATTTAATTATTAATACAATATACGTCATGAGAAACGAAAGCTGAAATTGATTCAGTTTAGTACTTTTCTCTGTATGCTCTGTGATCATAAAGGCCTTAAATTCTGTGATATATACTGTAAATGATTTTCACAGAGGTCTTAAAGTACTTAAATCACTGCTGATAGTCTGGTTGTTTATATTTTCACATTTTTGTGTCTGTAGGGCTGTTTGATGACGATTTGGACTCCTCTGGGAGATGAGGACACACCCACACCTGTTCCATACTGCAGCCAATGATGGTGTTACGGCTCTGAGTCAGCTTTGGGCCATCAGACGCACACACTGGAAAACCAGCACCTGGACTTCATGCAGGAGAGACGACCTCAGTGATGATGGACTCTGCATCGTCTATTTTACCTCCTAATCTCTTTCTCTTTAACACACAATTAAAATCTTAGTGAGGAAGTCTCTAACTTGTACACATTTGTACTTTTACTTGTTTTATTAGTTATTTTTAAGAAGAGTAAAGTTATTCACAAAGTTTTTATTCTTCTGTATTTATTCTTTTGTATCATGTACCACAGTCATACTGAACTATACAGACCTGGTGAATTGGAGAAAAAAAAATCATATATGAATGAATCATTCAGCTTCAGCAGTATTTCTATTCATCTTATGAATTCCAGTCTAATGTCAATTCACTGTTTGAGTTCAGTCTTGGTCTTAAACTCCAGAGAATACCACCTGGTTCAATTTTTTCATCTGATTATTGGGAAAACAGTTTTCTTCTGAGAGATGCTGCTAGAGCTGAAATAGAGCCCAAAGAAACAACAAAGTTTAGTGCCTCTGGATTTTCCATGGAAAATTGTTTTATCACTCACTCAGGTGACTTCTCCAGTGTCACGGATAAGTGATGAAAATATCTCCCACTGGAAACCATTGTGTCCAGTTAAAGTCAATCGACTATTTCAAGGAGAGTTGTTAGATGCTGTGCTCATGAGGACAATGGGTTTTAAACTTGCAGCACAACACAAAGCTGAAATACTGGATCAACGATCAAAACAGATTGAGCAGAATTAGGTCAAAATGTAATATCCTGATATGACACATCACACATGATCCAGCATTGTTCTAAGATTGCAAACTTTCTTATTGGAAGTTTCCACAGCTGCCAGAAAGGGACAGATTTCTGGCTGGTCTTAATGAGTGGTCGTTGCTCTCTTGTTTTCTCTGGAATTGTTGCACGAAGGATGTAACACCCATGATAAGTGCTGAGGTGTATGTCCTTGTCAGAAATGAGCAATGCTCAGCTTCCAGGTAAGGAGAAGTGGAACCAGAAGATATTCAAATGCATCTCTCCACAGCTGTTGAGGAATTCTACAAAAAACAAAGTTTGTTAAAAACATTTGCAGGTGAATCACCACTGATTTATCACTGACATCCATTTACTCAAAAATTACTGACAAGTGGATGACTAGAATATATAGTTTATAATTTCAACACTGTACTGTAAAAAATGGAACTTTATATGACAAATGTGTGGTGCTTGTGGAATTTTTAACAAGGACCCTACAAAACTTTACAGTACTCATGCTGCCACACTTCTGATGGCTAGGTGTGCAGTTCCTGCTTTAAATGCATTCACTTTTAAGATTAAGAAATCTAAGTGATAATAGGCCAGAAATGTTTGAACTTGCTTATGAACCTAAATCACTGAGGCCGTCTCTCCTGCATGAAGTCCAGGTGCTGGTTTTCCAGTGTGTGCGTCTGATGGCCCAAAGCTGACTCAGAGCCGTAACACCATCAATGGCTGCAGTATGGAACAGGTGTGGGTGTGTCCTCATCTCCCAGAGGAGTCCAAATCGTCATCAAACAGCCCTACAGACACAAAAATGTGAAAATATAAACAACCAGACTATCAGCAGTGATTTAAGTACTTTAAGACCTCTGTGAAAATCATTTACAGTATATATCACAGAATTTAAGGCCTTTATAATCACAGAGCATACAGAGAAAAGTACTAAACTGAATCAATTTCAGCTTTCGTTTCTCATGACGTATATTGTATTAATAATTAAATTTCATTATCTGTAGCTTTACCACACATTTACCACACAGGTGTAGATACTGTAGGTTCAGTGAATGCTTAGATTGCACTGATTAGAATATACTGGACATTCAAAGCTAAGATTCAGCGCACTGTGTTACAGGCTGGGGTTTGATGACTTCATCATATATACAACCTTTGATCATCGTTTATGTCCAGTTGAGAATGAATCTGTGCACTCACATATTAAATGAGCTGAAATCAGTAGTGTGATCTCCAGTGTTTATATGCTGAATGAGAGAACTGAAAGCTGTTATTTTAATCAGCCTGTCTCAGTTGTTTTAACTCACAAGTATCACAAAGTAATGTGGTAACATCTGGACTGAGGAGTTTACTGTCAGCATTTTAATCGCTAGTTTAAAGGCTGTAGGCTGCAGCCGTTGCTCTAACACTGTATAAATGTAACAGGCCTCAGTGCTGGTTCTTATAGTTTGAGCTGCTTCCAGCTTTATTTGTGAAGAGTACAGCAGCTTACAAAACACGTAGCTAGCTTGTACAGCTGCGACGTAAAACTTTCATAAGCTAAGATGACCTTAAAATAACGGGGGTACGTGCGGTGATGCTAGCGTTAGCCACGTTAGCACGTTACCTTCACAGGTGGTCAGACTTTGTAAACAGGCACTCAGCCAGAGGTTGGGCTCTCCGTTTCGCTGCAGGGTCCCTTCATTCTTCACATATCCGTGTCGAACCGAGTGTAAATCCCGAGGTCGAACGGCCTTTGTACAAGCACACAGGCTTCTTAGCAGGGCGAAGCTATGAGCTAGAAACATCCAGGCTGGCAGACAGCCTGTGTCTGACCAACCAATCAGAGAGCTCCTTACATCCCACGGTGTGGCTCATTTGAATAGCAGCAGGATTTTTAAAATGAAGTTGTTAATCCAACTGCTAATCCAAATGCTAATCCACATGTTAATCCCTGAGCGAACAGGAAAGGGAAATGGATTTTGAAATGAAGTTTATTAAAGTGCAATTCGAAAAAGGTTTTTGAAATGAAGTTTATTAAAGTGCAATTCGAAAAAGGTTTTTGAAATGCAGTTTATTAAAGTGCAATTCGGAAAAGGTTTTTGAAATGAAGTTTATTAAAGTGCAATTCGAAAAAGATTTTTGAAATGAAGTTTATTAAAGTGCAATTCGAAAAAGGTTTTTGAAATGAAGTTTATTAAAGTGCAATTCGGAAAAGGTTTTTGAAATGAAGTTTATTAAAGTGCAATTCGAAAAAGATTTTTGAAATGAAGTTTATTAAAGTGCAATTCAAAAAAGGTTTTTGAAATGCAGTTTATTAAAGTGCAATTCGAAAAAGATTTTTGAAATGAAGACTTAAAAAGCATTTTAAAAATCAGTTTATTAAATTGGAATTCAAAAATGAATTTACAAATGCAGATTTTATTCTACAATTCATTAATCAAGCACAGGATTTTTTATTTCGATGCGCGTGGCTCTTGTGGTCCTCCATATGTAACTGGGTTTTTTGTGTTTTAAGTTATAAGCACGTGTCAAGACTTCTGTCTCCCATTGCCGATGTGATCCTTCTTTTTTGTTCCCTATTAATGATCTACGGTAATTTGTGATATTGCCCCCATAATAATAATAATAATAAGGTTTTATTGAAATCATTGTGATATAGAGATTTGATTTCTTGTCATGCTTTGGATAAAAAAGTAATTTTGTCAAGACTGAATGTTGTTTACCGACTGCTCCTCAGTCCAAACTGACTTTATGGTTCATACGAGTCAACTCAGGGAACTCCTGTCGTGACCTCCTCTCTGTGAGAGCACGCGCGCGCGCGCGCGCGCGCACGCAGAAGGAGAGAAACAGAAAGATCATTAATGCAGAGGATTACAGCAGCTCTTGGATTTTTACTCTCTGTCGGATTTCAGAAGAACGGTCACATAAATTTCATTACAAATGTTCTGCCCTTGCTTCAATGTGTCTTTAAATCATTTCTCGTTCAAATTGTTTATTCACATAGTAAAGAAGTAGCTATGGAACTCAGTAAGTAGGAACAGCGATAGTTTAAAGACATTTTCTACAATACAGAGGATTTCATCATCCGCAGTTTGTGAAAACTGCAGTTAAAAAACAAATCAGTAAATTCACAAATGATGGACTCTTTTTCAGAGGTACGCTTCATGTACTGATTAACATACACTTAAAAGACGTACATTAGGCTGCACACTGGTTATGCCATTACGGATTTTGCTCAAGAGTCTGTTTAAGCTAAAAACATGAAATATATGTATGTATATTTTAAATCAGTAACATAGATAAAATGTTTTTGGATAACAAACGAGTCACAATTTAAACACTGTTTGAATAATCAAAGAGATATTTATAAAGGGCAGGCTATAGGGTTTTCTGTCTATTGAGAAAACCCGTTGTAAAAGTAGCTCAAAAAATGAAGAAAACCTCTTTTCCCGCAGGAGAGTGAAATTTCTTCAATAAAAAAAAATCCGGGATGCTAAATAGGACCGAGTTTTGAATTATTTTTTTTTTACTCTGGGTTATTTTGAGTTTCTGGGAGTTTCTGTCTGTAGACAGTTTTCTGCTACTGAGAAAACCTGTTGGAAAAGTAGCTCAAAAAATGAAGAAAAACTTTACTTTGGTCTGAGAAGGAGTGGCTGCACAAAACCAAAATACCTCATATAGGTATTTTAATAAAATTAATTAGGGCCGATTTCCAAATACGGGCGCGATGTTTTTTTCCACTAAGGCTTACTTTACACATACGAGGTGGGCGCACTGTAGATTATAAGCATTAAGAAATACTGATAATGGTCACTCAAGTGTTTTCTGAAGTTGCAGTCCGTTTGGCCTCTCAGGGCCACCGTACGTTTCTGACGAAGTGTCCTCGTCCCTCACTTGCCAGCGGCCCGGGGAAATTTAGATCTGTGTGTGAGCTCTGCTGTACTACAGCAAGCATTTGTCCGACCAGGGTTTCGCGATTTAAGATGGGCAAGAATAAGTACACAACACGACTGAAAAACTTTGCACGGAGGAACGATTTGAAGCTGGAATATGAGAACGTTTTGGAGAGACCTGGCGGGAGGTGAGCTAAAACCGGATAAATGTGTTCGGCAGCTGCAATGTATTAAAGAGGGTATGCTGCCATATTGTGCATTGGGCCATGCAAGTGCTAAACCAACTACTAAGTCCTTGTAGTCTTATATTAGTTTAATAATAGCTATTTGGTTTAACTTGGAATACGCGGGACTCGCTGTGATACACAACGGCTGTGTTGTCGGAGCCCATTCAGGGCTCGCAAAATCGCTAGCCCGACGTCCCGGGGCTAGCGATTTTTCCAGTCGGGCTACCAAAATCTAACTCAGCCCTGCCCGTCGGGCTATCATAGGAAGGAAAATATATGTCTATGCTTTTGCATTCTTTCGCCAATGTAGCTGAGTAATTATGTCATTGGCATCGGTGAGCCACTGTCAATATGTGACATATTGAAATCGCGTTTGAATTTGCGCTTGCTTTTTGCTTTCACTTTCATTTTGCGATCGCGCGAACGGTGTGTAGAGAGCAGCAGCACTGACTGGTGAGTGACAGATTGATTGCGCACCAATTCCTCTGACATCGTCTAATCACTCATTAGCTAACCATTCAAATGCGACAAGTCAAATCTCTGGCAGCAAGCTTAAACACGTGAGAGGTTGAGTGCGCAAAAAAATCGCTGACCGTTATGTAAGTACGTGTGTAAAAGCAGCAGGATTTACGCAGGTATTTTAGTTCTGCTCAGCTAAATAAGACGGGTCAGGGTGAAGAAGGGACAGCCAAAGAAAAGCTTACCACAAAACTGAAAAGTTATGACAAATCAGACAATGAGGCAAAAAGAAAGTGCAGCTTTATGGTTTCATGGACAAAAGAATTTCTGTGGCTGGAATATGACGAGCTAAATAACATGATGTTCTGCCAGGTGTGTTGTGAGTTTCATTTGATTTCTGAGTCGACAAGCGCCTTTGTTACTGGGACCAGTAATTTTAAGAAAGGCCCCATTAGAACCCATGAGAAATGCAAGAAATGCATTATTGCTCAGTCTGCAATATCTTTCCCAGAACAAACAGCAATTGCAAAAAACATACTAAAAAAAAACCCTGAAAAATCTGTTTAGAACAGTGTACTATGTTGCAAAGAGTGAACTACCACTGGCAAAATTTAGCAGTCTTTGCAAACTTCAAAAAGCAAACGTCCTAGATCTTGGTTCCACTTACTTCTTACTTGTGACTTCAGTGGAAATTTCAAATTCAGGATCTGACACAGACTGATTTATGTTCTACACAGTTCTTACAAATTCATAGAAATTTCTGTTCAATTTGAACCAAGTATTTGAGTTGATGTTTGTAATTTTTATACAGTTGTTGTGATTTGCATTTTAACAATATTTTTTGATTAATTTTGGAGGTGAGAGATTAATTTTGTTTCTCCTGTAACAATATTCCGTTACAATATTATACATTAAAGTATAATATTGTAACGGAAACAAAACATAAAAAAATGCTTTCTTTTTTATTCGGGCTACTTAAATTTATTTTGGGCTACCAAAAATGGAAGAATGCCTGCCCGAAGGGCTACCAGAGATTTTGAAATTTTGCGAGCCCTGCCATTACTTCGCACAGTCCCGATAAACCCGGGCTTTAACAAGTCGTGTTTTGACGTAGTTGACTGTGGCAGTGACCTCGCTTATTACATTATTTAACTTGAGACTAAGTTGTTTCTTTTCATAACCAAACCATGTAAAGAGAAAGAGGGGCTGTGTGGGTTTAGCTGGCGGAACCACTGTCTGAGTCGGGCCCTCCGTGGTTTCAGATTTCTGCGATCGGCATGATCAAAATGTCGTCCTTCTCTGACAGATTTGTCATGTTGTGCTCGCTCCTGCAACATCATCATCGCCATAAATTTCCCAGTGGTTATGTTGCCATGTCCTCACATAGCTCTGCCTAGTAGAAACATTCAGTTACCACTTACCGCTATTTCAGGTGACTATGAAGCTCATTAAGTAATCAATGCAAAGGGAGGCTATTTTGAAGAATCTAAAATGTAAAACGTGTTTTGAGTTAGTTCACACTTCGTTTTGTTTACTACATAATTCCATTTGTGTTCATTCATAGTTTTGATGCCTTCGGTAAGAAATTGCAATGTAAATAGTCATGAAAATAAAGAAAAACTGTTAAATGAGAAAGTGTGATCAAACTTTTGACTTAGAGTACATCAGCAATGTTAATTAGAGCTTTTAAAATTCTTTGTCAGAGTCATCATGAGGGCTGTGATTAATGGGCAAAGGTTTCCTGATGGTGAGGGGAAGAACGCTGAAAAAGCAAAGCAGAACGCAGCTCGAAATGCCCTGGAAAGTTTGAATGAGAAGGAAAATCTAATCCTGCAGGTAAGATGGTGCATGTGCCTGTATATGGAACACGTTTGACAAATTTGTTGATCTTATTCTTAACAATGATGTCATTTCTGAAAAATCTGTTTTTCTCTCAGATGAAGAAAAAAGATTCAAATGCGCAACATTCTCACCTGAAATGCAGAAAAGCTTTGTTTGATGGTATATCTGAACGCAAAACTAACGGGGTGAGTAGCAATACATTATAACCTGTGCTGGTTTAAATCAAACACTAACTTGTATGCATGGTGTAGCTTGTAACTTGGAGCAAACAGTGGATCTTGTTATTACTGTAAATGTTAAGGGGTCAAAATGAAGTACCAGGAAATACTGTCTGACTTATTAAGATCCAGTGACTACGAAGGCCACTTGAGTCTGAATTTGCACACAAAATTACCACCCAATTTATGATACGTGTGTGACCCATAGGAAGTACTATTTAGATAGAGAAGAGCCATATGCATAGAGTCAGTTCACAAGGTTTAATGCTAGTACAAAACCATCGTTTTATACATGTAACAGCACCAAGAAAACAATGAAAAGATCTAATTTATTAAATACATTAGAAACGCTAAAATGATTGAAATGTACGAGGAAGCCAGGATAAGCGCGGCAGGGAATATATGCCCTGCCCAAAATGGGCAAAAATGTATACAAGAAAATATTCAGTGCCCATCACCACTCAAGCTCACTGGGGTACATGACAAAAGCAGTGAGGAAAAATCTACAGCATAAAGACCATACAAATATAGCAGTCAAACACAACACTGTTGTAAAAAAGATGAGCACTTGTTTGTCGCAGATGTTTGGTTGAATACGTGTTCTTGCTGTGTGTTATGTGTTATCTGCATGTGCTGATTTTTAATCAGAAATGTTAAAATCTGCACGGACAGAGTTTGTATTCTCTCAGCTGCAGACTCACTGCTGTTTAAAAGTTTGAGAGCAAAGATTAGATAATAAATAAACGTCAAACATGGACTCGGCCTACGTACACATTTGATATGAGGTTAGCAATTACAAAGTCTGTCCTGTTTCAAGATCATACATGTCGAATTGTTGTCAGACCTGTGTCGATCCAGCTGCTCAGTCCGTGGTTACTATGGTTACTGCATAAGCTGCTGTGAACACCCCTGGCTTACACCTTTCCAAGTAATATTTAGCTTTTTTTACAAGCTTTTTTTTGTAATTCTGAGCATTTTGTAGTCTGTGGTGTTTTGGAAAACTGTAAATGACCAGAAGTAATAACGACAAATAAAAATAAAGTCGTTATTATTGTTATTTCTTTTTTTGCATAAAACTGTTCTACTCCAAATTTGCACACATATTTGTTTGTGCACACTGTTTGTAAATCAGGCCCATTGTCATGTTCAAGAAACCAGTCTTAAATTTGTTTAATCTTGATGGGCGTGGCTACCAGTGTGGTCTTCTGCTGCTGTTTCAGAGATACTCTTCTACCTGTATGGTTATTTGAGTTAATGGTGCTTTCCCTTCAACTCAAACCATTATTGATGTTCTCCTCTGGCATCAGAGACCTTTTCAGAGAACTACCACTCACTGGATATCTTCTCGGTTCCTGGCCGTTCTCTGTAAACCATAGATGGTTGTATAGGAAAATCTCAGTAGATCACTTAAATTATAAGACATACAAAATAAATAAATGCATTGAGTTGTTGCCTGCAAGTGTAATTAACATAACATACATAGATTTTAAGGAGGACGATATGGTACAGAAGTTAAAGACTTTCTGCTTGTGTTTCAGGTGTCGCGCTTCAAAGTGTTTCAAGATGAAGCCTCAGCAACGCTGCCCACACCACAGACTGAACCGTAAGTCACAAACTGATAGCAGTGGTAGATTTGTGAAAATGGTAGACTAGACTGGTACCTGTCCAGGATGTACACTGTCTCTCGCCCTATGACAGCTGGGTTAGGCTCCTGTCCCCCTCAACCCTGAGGAGGATACGCAAAAGAGAGAAAAAGGATGGAGTGTTTACTAATTTACCTCTTTGTTTTCTCCCAGGGATTCCTGTGGTGCTTCATCAGAACCTGTGGCGCAGACATGTAATTCGTCAAAAAACTCCAAGGTTCAGGTCTTGTATTACCTTTCACACTAACAGTGCTATTTTAAGTAAAAACTTTAAAAGCGGCCAGTGTGTCCGAGTGACTCCAAGGTCCAGTCTGAAATCCTCCTAAAAACAAGAAGATCAAAAATTGAGTGAAACCTGAAGAAACTGGCAGTAAAATTTGACAACACATTTGATGTTTCACGCACACTGTCCTATTTTAAATCAAACGTGATTATTAGAACAAAAACAAGTTCTTTTTCTAACTTCAGTGTTTTACTATGGGAATTTCCTTGGTGTAACAAACTATGGAAACTCCAATGACAACCCATCTGTCTATGACAGACCTGTCAAGCCAAGCTCAGGATTCCGCCCCCTTATTCTAACTTACCGACCAGCGCCTCCTAACTCATTGTCGCTTTCTTCCCGTGAAAAACTACTTTGAGTTTCCTTAGCGTGTCCAGGCAAACTTGATTAGGTGCTTAACAGTTCTCCGTTGTCCTCTATAGGAGTATATCGCAGAACGGTTTTTCCAGTCCCAGTTTGGATTATGGTAAATCCTTTGGAAGAAGTCCACTTATAGTTACACTCTATTAAACAGCTGTTGTGTCAGGCGAGTTGTTCCAGCAGTTCCTGGTTTTGTTTGGCAAGATGGCTGATGTTTGTGTCAGGCAATTGCGTTATAGCGAGTCTTGTATGGTTGCTAAACATGCTCAGTCCGATAACTGGAAAAATCGAAGAGACAATCCAGGACAAAATGCGGCCCCTGAATTTGGACACAGCTATGATAACGGAGACTGCTGCTTCTTTTTCTTCTTTCGCGTTTAGTGGCAGCTGGCATCCTTGTACATGCAGTGCTGCCATCTTATGTTTCAGTACGTTATTACACTTTTAAATCCTACTAGTTATTCCTGCGTTTTTCAGGATCTTACAAAGCTTCAGACACGTCGACTATTAAATTAGTGGTTGGTTACTTAACGTAACCCCTGGTTCTTTGATAACAGTGTTTTACCAGCACTTTCATCCTTTGCTTGGGGACCAAAAGAAATCTGCTGAGAATGAGTCAGGAGGGGCACGGCTCGACAGATCTGTCATGGACAGACAGGGTGTCATTGGAGCTTCCATAGTTAGTCACACCAAGGTGATTCCCATAGTGAAACATCTCACTCCATTATCAGAGAATCAGGGATTACGTTAAGTAACCCAACATTTATTAGCTAGCTATTTATATGCAGTAAACATTGATTTACTTTAATTTACTGTTGCTTTATATTTTCTAGCAAAATCTTCTGTATTTACTCAAATTTGCAGAGCAACAAAAAGCTTATATGAAGCCCAAAATATGTGAACATCTATTCAGACATGCTACTAAGCTGCAGTTCACAGTATTTTAAAAAAGATACTGTGAACTGCAGCTTAGTAGTTCAATGACGTGAACAATGAAAGTTCATTGATTTAATTCATGCTACATGCTTTGGTGTCTTTTCTTTCTTTCTCTTTTTTTACACTATGCATTCTATTGTATTGTTTTGTCAAGGATATGTTGTGTCCTGAAGAAAAGAGTTCAGGAAGCTCTCCCAGTGATAGGTTAGCTGATTCAGAAATCTTCAGGTATGGAAAATAAAAATATGAGAATGCAATATTATCAAAATTATCACATTCTGTTCAATTGCTTTAAGAAATTGATATTTAATAAAAGATTTCTGTCAACAGTCATTCACAGTTTGACTACGTAGAGAAGCTGGGTAAAGGAGCTTTTGGTCGAGTAGTCATGGTAAAAGATAAACTGGTGGAAAAGTATTACGCAATAAAGATCATCCGCTGGAACGAGTAAGTGAAGTGTTCAGTAATATTGCATGATTTCACTGCGTGCTTTATTGGTTTATATTGTTATAGTTATAGTAAAGTTGTATGATTCAGGGTTTTTTCCCCCCTCTTTGAATTAGAAAAGCTCTACGAGAAGCAAAGGCGTTGTCAGACCTCGAGCACCCTAATATCATTAGATACTTCTCGTGTTGGATGGAGGATTCAGGATACCAGTCGGACAGCACTGACGAAAGCTGCAGTACACAGTAAGACTCGTCCACTTGTGAAAGTAATTCTTCACTTCTTTTGTATCATTTCACTGTTTGATCATTCATCCTGTTTTAGGTCTTCCACTGGTTCACCCAAGAAGTGCCTCTACATTCGGATGGAACTGTGTGACACCAAAACACTTCTAGACTGGATAGAAGACTGGTATACGAAGAAATCAAACTCCAAGAGAAGAGAAGAAAGTCTGACCATTGCTCAGCAGATGGTCAGTGGTATCGAGTACATTCACTCCAAGAAGCTCATCCACAGAGACCTGAAGGTGAGCCAGACGAAGCAGATAACGGGCTAACCACAGGTAGCGCACAGGGCTGTGTGTGTGTACAGGTTAAAACCTGACAACAAGGTGTAATGTTCGTATGTGACTTTTTGTTTTTCTAAAATTATTCAGTTTACTCTTTTACTGAAATCCACAGAAACCCAGAGATTCTCACTCATTACTGTTTATTGCAACACCACACCCACACACCCCCACAGCCTCACAGGATGTAACAATTGGTCACATGTTTGCTTTGTTTCGTCCCGCTAGCCTGCCAACATCCTGTTTGGGCAGGACACAAAAGTAAAAATCGGAGACTTTGGACTGGTCACTGCTGAGAACGACGACGATGACAAGTCCCCAATGAAGAGAACTGTAAATAAGGGAACACCATCATACATGGCTCCTGAACAGGTGAGTCCGTCGACATTATTATGCTAATTTCTTTGTAGACGTGTAGAGTGGGGTCATCTTAACAATCCATTAAAATGTGGCATACATCCACCAAGTTCTTCAAGTTTATGATTTATTGCGATGTATTTAAAAAAGCCTTGTAACTTAGAAACTATGATTCTTATAAGTGTGGTGTGTATCGTCAACATAAAGTATTGTGAAAAGATTTAAAATAAATCATTCTCGACCTCTGACCTCTCAAAGTTCAATAGAGTGATCGCACGTTCAATTGATGATATTGCCATAGAGCTGTTTATTAAAACTATGTTTTTATGGACAACATATGGGCATATAGGAAATCATGCAATATATTTGCCAAAAGTATTTGCTCCTCTGCCTTGACTCGCATATGAACTTGAGCAATATCCAATTCTTAATTTATAAGATTTGATATGAAGCCATTCTTTGCACCTGGACAAGCAGTGTGTTTATAAAAGTGTGTTTATTGAAAACTGGCTCACATTTACCGCTCTCATCTTTGTATGGGGGTTGAGGTCGGGACTCTGTGCCAGCCAGTCAAGTTCTTCCACACAAAACATGCTCATCCATGTCTTAATGGGCCTTACTTTGTTCACTGGTGTTGGGACAGGAAGGGTTTATCCCCAAATATTTTCCACAAAGTTGGGAGCATAAAATTGTCCAAAGTCTCTTATTATGCTGAAGCATTAGGAGTTCCTTTCACTGGAACAACTTCCTGAAAACCAACCCCACGCCTCCACCAGACTTTACACTTGGCACAGTGCAGCCAGACAAGTACCATTCTCCTGGAAACCACCAAGGTGTGCTTCGTCACACCAGAGAACACGTCTCCACTGCTCTAGAGTCCAGTGATGGCGTATTTTACACCACTGCAGCTGACACTTTACATTGTCCCTGGTGATGTAAGGCTTGGATGCAGCTGCTCAGCCATGGAAACTTATTCCATGAAGCCGCATTGATTTTAAGCTAATCTAAAGGCCACATGAAGTTTGGAGTTCTGTAGAAATTGACTCTGCAGAAAGTCAGCAACCTGTGTGCACTGTGTGCCTCAGGATGTTACTGCAACGTCGGAATTCAGTGATTTGGATAAGTGGTTTAATACTTTTGGCCATATAGTGTATATAGAGATTCTAAATAACCCATTACTTGGGACCTCCGATTCCTTCTCCAAAGTCAAATGAGGTCAGACTTTCGTAAAATGTCTTTAAAAATATTTAAAACGTTGCTTAAAATTGTACTGTTTATTTATGCGTTTTCCATTTAGGAAAATGATACTGGTATATGTGGCTTCTAAATATCACATTATAGTTTACATCCAAATATATCACATTTAACCCTTTGACCTCACTTTTGCATTTTACATCTGCCTTTCTTTCACATTGACCCCACAACATATTATATCTTTAAAGAACACGTCAAGAAAAAGAGATGAGCTGCTTAGTTAGTTAGAAAATTGTATTATTACATAATAAGCCTAATAGGCTCTAATTTCTAATTTCTCTAATTTCTCAATGATGCAACAATGATGCAACTAAAGAAAAATCATCCAGCCATTCGATTAAAAAGGAAAAAAAGTCCCTGCTACTCTGAAAGTCTCCATGTAATCAACAACAAACGCACATTATGCCCCTATCGTGGTCTAAACCAATCAGAGATAGTCAGGGACAGGACCTCTGATTGGTCGTGGTCCAGATATTCCTTTCAGCCTACGTGTGTGTACGTTGGAAAGTTTAGGTGGATAGACAGGTGAGTAGTAGGGCTGGGTTTCAATAGTTGATTTTCCAATTAAAGTGGATTTTTAGCTTGAATAACGCGATGTTGATTCATTAAATCCTGAATCAATTTTTAAATATTAATGTTTTTTGCCAGAAAAGCCAGGAGCTCACAAAACTATTTGAACAACCACCAAACAGATAAAATAGTAAATGAGAGCAAGTAAACAGATTCCACACAAAGACGTAAACACAGAGCGTGGAGCCGACGTATCAGTGAGATGACGGCTTTCTCACCCGATGGCACGAACCCGTCGGGGTTGAAAGTCGTCAGCTCACTGATTCTGAGCTTCAGGTTTTGTCCCTCTTCGACCAAAATGTACTTCAAGAACAGTTTCCCATCTCAAATCTCTGTTTCCTGTATTATTCGTTTGCTTATTCCACACCAGTTTACCGTTGTTTACAGCGCTGTCGGCCGCTGTTTTTCTCTTTTCCCCCAAAATGACCTCCGACAAGAAATCCTTAATTTTGCTGTTTAATACTTTTTATTTTCAGAAATTATACTAAATTGAAAAACTCTTAGCTTGCAAAATATTTTTTAAGGTGGTTATCTGATATAAAAAGTCAGGCCAGGAAAATCTCTTTCATGTTTTCTGTGTTTTATCCTCAGTTACGATTATAGAAATCAGTGACAATACCCAGCCCTAGTGGGTAGCCTAAGCCCGACAGAAGTGGATGTAGCTGTTGGGTAATGACAAAAGATGAAAAGAATGATTGAAAACACATTCTATGCCGTGATAAATGCACTGTCCAAGTGTCCCCTCTTCCTACTGCCTTTAAACTGCATGCAGCAGCGAAACAGGTCATCAGACGAGACTGAGATGATGATTAAGTTTAACATTACCTGCAATACTGCCAAAGAGTGCCAAAGCACTTTAAGCACAAGCACTTTTTCAGTAACTTATCTTTCTTGTAGAACTGTGCTCCAAAAAAAGAACTTTGTGTTGACAAGATTGTTACAAATTAATATTGCCTGTATGGACAGCAAATCCTCCCCCAAAAAAAGTGCACATGTAAAAACTGCAGTGTTAATTGATGCGGTTGAAAGATTGGGGTGTGCCTAACTTTTGTGTTGGTGGACCTAAGAAGAAAAAAAGTTAGGCGCACAGTGCAACCGTGGGAAAAGTTAATCTAGAGCTCTGTAAGCTCAGGTTATTCATGCCCAATTATTTACAAATCAATACCTATAAATACTTATTAACCATGCTTACAGAATTTCTATATGCAAAATACAGTACTATTCCCTTAAATGTAAACACTGACCAGAGAGTGAGCTGCCTTGGTGGAGGTTTGTGCGCTCAGTGCTTGTTGTTATTAATGCTGTTTAACTGCTTTAACACAGGAGAGCGAGACGAATTATGGCAGGAAGGTTGACATATTTGCTTTGGGGCTGATCTACTTTGAGCTTCTTTGGAAATTCTCCACTCGTTATGAAAAGGCCAAGGTAGGTTGTTGAGTCACAATCAGAATGCTGTGCATGGTAGCTCATAATCTGTAGAAGGTCAAATGTTTTGTCTTTAACTATTCATTAGAAGTTTCCTGAACTATATTTCTGAATTTCAGACATGGGAAGACATCAGAAAACAGAAGCTTCCCCAAGAATTTGCATCCACTTTTATCTCGGAGGTACATCAATGTTTTCTCAGTGTATTAGCAAATTTCAGTATGCATTTCTCACGACATATGTGCTGGCAGAGGAAAGGCTGTGATCCAAAACCTCTCAAATTTTTAGGGTCACTTAGAAATGTATGTGTTTGATTTTAGATGGATTATTTACATCAGCTAACAGAAGACAATTTCCAGCAAACACCTCTCCAGTATTCCAGTGTCTGAAAGGCTAATTAATCATTAGAAAAGGCCTTTTTTTAGTTGTCACAGAAGCAAGGAAAGTCTGTGGAGCATCAGGAAGTTTAGGTTCAAACATCTGATGGTGATGAGAACAAAATCAGAAAGGGATGATCTTCATATTTGGGGAAATAAGACTCTGGATTTAAAAGATATACACTTAGTGGAAAATGTTGTTGAAGTTGAGCTCTAGAAATGGTGCAAATGAGAAATTGTTTCTAATAAATATTTTATTGCTCTTTTTATGCTACAGTGCATCACCATCAGATCAATGCTGAGTATGAATCCCGAAGACCGACCTGAAGCGTCTAAGGTCATAACAGACCTGGAAGAGTGCGCTAAACAGATAAACGCTGAAGAAATAGCGCGTCGTGGAAGGGCCACTGTCTAAATAGCGGGAATACAACAGAAGAATTTCATCTGCAGATGTGGAGGGGAAAAAAGATCCATTGGTGCGCTTGAAAAACTTTCAGAATAATGTAAAATATTTACATGCAACTTACAAATCATAAATGATCGTTTTTAGAACGTACCACCAAACATTGAAGCTACAGAAACCTGTAGCTTTCATTTTAAAATTTAAGTGACCAGTTCTGCCCATCCTTCCAGGAAGTGTGCAAACCATGCCATTTGACACATGACTAGATATTTTATTGATCACATATTGAAGTTACAGTTACTAAAGTAATCGCCTGAGAAAGTAATTTGCTGCACTACTAGTTGCATTATTTTTGCGTTACACCATAAACACACCAACACAAATTTGTGCCCTAATGAGGAGACGTGTACAGTCTCATAGTTTTTAGGTATGAACAAAAAGCCGACAACACAAAGCAAAAACTCTCAAAAACATTTCTACTGTAAAATCATGAAGAGGTAGAAACAGCTTCATGAAGGTTTGTGGTTTGATGAAACTAACTGCTCATCGATGTCTGTTACCTGTTGAAGTTCAGGCTCTGACCTCTGAGTGGGGGGTCGGCAAACTCCTCCATTGCAATCTGAGGTGCACTGGGATGTGAAGCTTGGAGAAAAATCCTCAGTTTTTTATGACAATCCTTTCTTTTTTCTGTCTTTCTTCTGTCTTAATTTATGTCATTTACATTATTTTAAAATCTTTTTATCTTTTGTATACTTTCTATATGCATTTATGTCTGTGCATCACCTGGTGATTGCACAGTTTCCTCTTTTGATCAAGAGTAACGTCAAATAAAGAGAATTTTGTTGTTGTTGTTGTCTTTTGTTCTTTGGCCTGTAGGGGGAGCTGTGGCACTGCATAGGTCGGGCAGTTCAAATTGCAGCTGCAGGCTCCAGGCCCTGTCTGCCTGTGGGTGAGAGAGGTTTATTCACAGTGAGAGGGCCAAAGCTGAGGGAGCTGCGTGACATTTAATCATGCCTCTGGCGCATGCTGGATGATTAACATCTCAGTGGAAAACCGCAGTAACAAGTGCCAAATGCAGGATCCCACACAATCACCTGGACCCGGTGCCCACAGTCACATGGGCCCGCTAATCAGCACAAATCAGCTCCTGCAGCTCAGTATGTTACCTCAACAATCTCCACAGTGCAAAGAGCCTTAAAATTTGCTTGCCGCCTGTGGAGAGGCCATAGGTGAAGGACTGATTTCTGTCTTATCAGCTACAGCACTACCTCATTGTGACAGCAGCAGTAAAAGGGGGAAAGCTCCTGAAAGAAACCACGCAGATCCAGATCCTTATCCTCTCAGCAGTGAACATGGGATATTTTAAACCTCCCTCACTGATCTTCCCCCTTAGACCTTGGGAAGACTCTTGTAGCCTGCATGAATGACTTACAGTAACTTGCAGCTGTTGGTGTTTGGTGAGAAGTGTTGGTAATGCTACTTAAAAGATTTTTAACCACACAAAACGGACACGAGCAATATTACAGTTCCTTTTTTCACGATGTGATAACTTCAGCAGGATCTAGAGGCACATTTGTCTCAGCCTGATAAAGCCCAATATGTTGCATCTCCTGTGAAACATTTGGCTCTTTATTTATAGACACATGTTCACAACTGACCCGACTACAAGGACTAAACAGGTGCTGTATGGAAGCAAAAAAAGGCCGTAAGTGAACGTGAGAAAAACATTTTGTTGGAATCCATTCAAATGCATAAAAGCATCGCGACCTGTGATATGTGACTGAACCACACTTAGTGAGCAAATGGAAAAAGATTTGCACAAATAGCAGTTTTGCAGGTACGCAGCTGTTCATTGATAAAATCAGTACACGCAAAACGTGTACGTGTGTCCATCCAAAAGTTAAAAAACAAAAACATCACTTACTATCAGATGACAGAGCTGAGGTTGGGCCACCTTCGCAGTGTGTGGCTGCAATCAGGCTTCATCTTTGTAGTGAACAGTGAATTAACAAACCCAAACAACCATCTTATGTAGTCTGCATTTTACAAATGACTCTTATTATCAATAAAATCATTAATTCTTTACTGTGGATTTTAGCACGTAGACACAATTAGAATTTTGTTGCTATTTTCTATTCATTGCCTTTAAATTCTTATTTTTTCCACTACAATCCAAAATTATTCAAGCCAGTCGACTTTTCTTCTTTACTCTGCAGATGTCATTTAGATAGCGACTGCATGAGAAAACTTTGAGCTGTTCTTCCTGTGACATTTACACCACCAAAACAATGTACTTTCTCATTTAAGCAGCATCTAAGATAAGAAACCTGGTGTGTCTCCAATCTTCTGCAGCTGTCGCGCTCCTGCGAGCAGGCTTATTGGATGTATTGAGGTCACTTCCTCTGAGAGCACTGTGGGCATTGAAGCAGTGCTTCTAGTCAGTGGCCTGAACCATGTTGCCGGGGGTAAAATGGACTCACAAGTCAGAGTGTCTCCCCACAGTCCCCGGGGGTCGGGCCAAACGATTACTCTGTGCGTAGCCTCATTTCAGAAGCAGCAACCGGAGTTTGCTTTGCTCTGTGCGCTTTAGAAATCGGCTCTGCTGCAAAGACAACGCTGTTGCCCACCTTCAGACCTCAAAATGAAACGTGACAGTTCAGAATACATGTGACCGGTGAGATATAGGTTTGTCATCTCCCCCTGACTATGCATATATTTCAGAAGTTCCTGTTAAATTATAGCTCACTTAACCTTTGGTGCACTCAGGTTAACTGGAGCATGAGCGCATGGTGTGTCTTGCCCGAGGCTCCACTTGGCTTTTACGCTGTGCTTTCCACCTCTCCAGAACCACATCCAGCCACCGTCCACTCCACTCAAGGAACGCTGTAGGGTTTAAAGGGCCATACCTGTGATTTTTCAGCATGCTGTCATGTTACATGCTGGCAAAAGATTTAAATGACTATACAACTTGCAAGAACTTTGTTGCTCTGAATTCTGTACTATGTATACATACACGTACATCCTGGCAACACATTTCCAGTCTTCTGTTTCCCAGTTTTGGTGAGGCTGTGTGAACTGTAGCCTCTATTTGTGTTGTGCATTGAAAGATGCTCTTGTGCCTTCCTATCAGCTCAAAGCAGTGTGGCCATTCTCCTCTAACCTCTGGCATCAACAAAGCGTTTTCATCCACAGATTTTCTCTTTTTTGGACCATTATCTGTAAACCTCAGAGACGCTTATGTGGGAAAACCCTTTATTTTCCATTCTGATGCTCGTATTCGGATTTCCTGTTGCTGTCTCAAACATGTCTGCCTTTTTGCAGTCGGCTGATTTGATATTATCAGTAACAAGCAACAGAGAAAGTCTATTTAGTGAAGTGGCTGGTTAGCAGGGGGAAATTATAATGCAATGTAAGAGCAAATTATTAGCACTCAGCACTTTTTCTTAACATGTACATTATTTCTGGCTCTTCTGGTTTTAATGGACCGTTTCAGTTCATGTTTATTAGCTCTCCTAGCAGGACACAACAGGCAGCTGCTTCACATCCTGAATCCTTAGATAACCACATTTAAAGTCCGAGGTAATAAATTCATGAGTTGAAGTAAATGAGTTTAAACATGGAGTCTCTCTGGGAGTCATTTTAAGTTATAGTGTAACCCTTTAACTGGGTGTCAAACAGGGACAGGGCTACAGCTGGGAACATCAGTGTCTTGTCTCCTGCACATGTTCTAATTTAGCGATTTTATTCGGTTACTTTATAAAAACACTACACATGTGGAGCACCTCCGGTGGTGCTTTCCAGGGGCTTTCCAGGCAAATCTGAATCCTAGAAAGTGTTCCATCTTCACCATAAGTAAAGTCATATATAAAAATATGTAGGTCTGTATCAAGATGTGTTGTGTTATTCAGTATCATGGTCTCGGTATGAAATGTCTTTCCAAACCCCGGCTGTTGTCAGATTTACCCTAGGTGTCATCAGCTCAAAGGTCGCCCTAATTAGAAGTTGTGAAGGGACCTGTTTGCGTCATCATTGCACAAAGTCAAGGCTTTTGTTGTTTCCTTGCAAAAGTTGAACTACTACATGAATGAGTACGGTGACCTCGAGAGGTCAAACGAACTGCACCTTAAGAAAACACCAGCAAATAGAAAAATACTGTAAAAGGACACAAGACTCAACAGAAGTTGAAAAAAAACCCCACAAATAAATGAGAATAAAATTGAACAAAATCTCACAAAACACAACAGAAGTGTTTTTGGGGACACAACAACAGGACGGAGCGACTGCGGAGGTGACAGAAACCAAAACGTGAAGGATCGCACTGAGATATGCTTAAAAGAAGAGAGGGTCTCATTGGCGTCGTAAGGGAGAAAAAGATGGAGGTAATGCGTGTTTTAATTACATGATTCATATCATACTGTTAGCTTGTAAATTCCACCGCTGTTCCCTCATGTTATTGTCACTTCCGTTTAGTTTCGGATTGTTTTCTTTCTGTTTCCATTGTGTTTTGTTTGCTTTTGCAGCGTTTTTTCCATTTGCTGGTGTTTTCTTAATTTCCCACCATATATGAGCGGTTATACTGAACACAGGACAAAAGTTCTGCCATTGCTTTTATGTTCAAGCCGTTACATCTGAGCTCCGATTTGAAAGGAAAACACCTCATTCACTCAGACCCACCTGATTCAGCTCTAACTGGCAGGTCCGCGCATTACATCCTCTTCCCAACGCCTACAGTGAATCCTCCCCCGAGCTCTTGTACTCTGGTTACATAAAACCTATTGCACAGGAGAACTCCCAGACGGCCTGTGGCGGGTCCATGACTGCGCTGACAAATCAAAGACAACTGACTTTTCAGATCTGGCTCCACGTCAGCCAAATATTCAGTGGAGATTTTCCATCCATTCTCACTTGTTATATTTATCCCTCCAAAATACCAGCCCGCTGTCTCCTGAGAGCAGGCCTGTCAGAGGTAATAACGCATATCACATGATTTTAGCTGCTGCTATTTATCACTGCTACAAAGACTTCTCTTTTACTTCTTGACTTGGTTTGAAATTTTGAAAAGTCCCTAAACTCTAAGGTATGTTCACTGTAAAGAGTTGTGATTTCTTTTTTACAATGATTTTCTAAAGATGGTCCCGTTGTTGCAAAAAATGAATACCCTATTTGTGTAAATTTGGTGAAATTGGTCTAACGGTGTGTTTTGTTGCTTTTATTGGCACGTGGATACGAGTGAGATGCATGTGTGGGCATGCGTGCTCTTTTCTTGGCAGGTGTGCGTTCAGCTGAAGGAGCTGTCACACCAACTAGATTTAGGCTGCCTTGTGTAACTCTGCGTGGGTTTGTAATTTACTACAAATGATAGTGCTTTCTCTCTGTTGACAGCCACCCCACACAGTCCATGCAACAAAGTCGTTTGGTTGCTTCCTGTCCTCAAATGCTTGGCATCTTGGTGCAGCGCCCCCCTCATCTTGCAGCTTTGAAGGTCAAGAGAATGATGCCAAACTCACCTGGTAAATCTTTAATAAGTCAAAGAGTCAGCCCCATCTGGAGTTCAGCAGTTCATTGTAGAGCAGCAGGAGAGGGGGGCAGGCGGCAATGTGTCTGGGGGATCCTCTGAAAGCCTGCGCAGCCAGTTATTCCCCTGTTTCCTTTTTGCAAAAACGACACCTTCTGACAGCCCAGCTGTTGTGCCGATTTCATGCCCACAGGAAAGACGTGTGTGAGGTGATGCAATCATGATGTTAGAGTGGATTTCTCATGCAAGCACAAAGAAAGAGAAGGCAAAAACAGAGAAGAAGAAGAAAATGAAGGTTTCTTAAACCACAACCAACGTGCTCTGCGGAGAAAAAGGCTTTATCAAACAAGGTTCGAGCTGAAGATTACAACACTGCATGCACTGCAACCGCCAACGCTAATGTTGTTTACGGCTAGACGGATTCTTCCAAATCGAGGACAGAGACATCCTCCTCGTTGCTGTCATAAATATATCACAGCCGTGGCGAAAACCAGACAGCCTGCACTTCTTCAAAGACTGTGAAGTTACAGTTTTATTTGCCATTAAATGATTCACAGGGAAGTATCTGCTTCTGCTCCCCGCACCTGCAGACTGAAGCCGTGAGATAGGATTCAAGCTTTTCCTCTCCGTGCTATTAAAGGCTGTGTGGTGAAGTGTTTATAGTTGACAAATTAGAATATTCAGAGCTGAAAGGATCAAGCAAGGTGACTTTGTTGCGTAATTTGAATGATAAGTGACAATAAATCTGGGTTTTCTCTGTTCTTTTATCAGGCTTTGCAGGGGAAATAAGACGGGGAGGTGGGGGGGGAGCAGGCAAGCTCATCAAACCGGCAGATGAATCGAAAGATAGAGTGAATCGACGGGAATTAATTACTTTAGTAATGTTTGCGGATTCATGTTTGCTTCCTTCTCTTTGTGTCAGTAGTAATTACGCAGGCACCTATGGGAGAGGCAGGGAAGGGAGATGAAAGGCGCCGTGAAACCAGGACACGAACAAAGCCAGAAACAGAAAGAGGGGGCCAACGCTTGAACACCATGCCATGACAGACAGCCTTTGGGGCTGTTTTATTCAGCTGCCAGGAGCTTTTTAGGATTCGTTTTATCTGCTCTGCCTTCCCACCCACCCACACGCCCACCCCTCTGGATGGTGCTCCAGATGATTTGTGTCCAGTTTGGCTTCACTCGAGCCAACACAGCCTCTAAAAGCAGACACACTCTGCCTCCTTCCCTGCAATCAGCCCTGCCTGTCTTGTGTTCGAGAGCTGTTAAACCTCTTTTCTGCGTGAGTGGGTTAGCTCGTGTTTAAGTGAAAGGTCCCCTTAGGTTGTACGTTTTTAAAGATGAATTTAAAATCTTTAACTGTGTTTTTTTTCCTTTCCTTTGAGGGGTGTCTCACATGGAAAATATTCAGCAGTGCACATCACGACTTACTTGCAGATGCAAAGCATGTTATGATTAAAGGGCTAACCACAATAGCGGAGGTTTTTGATGGAGGAGGTAATACCACCAGCAATTTTCATCACACGGTCACGTATTTACACAGCGTTGCCTGTTTCCTTGTTTTCCCTCCTTTAAAAAGTGATTTCTCATAAATCGGCCCTAACCGGTTGGTGTAATTTGATAGTTGAGATGCTTCAGAAGCCGTGGACCGAAGGACAAAGCCAGACTCAAGATTTCAAACGCTGCAAGTAATTCACAGCGAGGGTCGGGGAATGAGGCTGATCACATATCCATTCAGAGACAATGCTGCCCTAGACATCTGTATTGATCTTTATTGGAAAAAAAGCCTTTTCTGTCTGGTACCTCCAAAAACAACAAATCAATTGTTGTGTGAGCGTGTACATCACTTGAAGGTTGCATTTGATTCCAGTGGGGTTAGTTTCAGTTGCTGATATTTTTCAGGATCTTTGTAAATTTCTTTTTATTATTATTTTAATTAGTAAAGTAGTTGCGTATTTGCTGCATTGGAAATTTAAAGCATCAAACTATTGCTAACCTCTGTTCTTTATATTTTTATTAACAAAATAAATATCTCAATTCTCATCAAAGGTCATAAAAATGAAATGAATTCAAGGGCAGACAGTCGCTCCTGTATATAAAAGTCAGCGTATAACCTGATAAGATGCTCTTTAGGGACGAATGCAGTCGAATTAAATTCATTGCACGCCACATCTGGCCTCTCAAAAATCCTTTTAGAGATGGCTGAAAGTCTCCGCTGCTGCCACACGGCTCCTGTGTTCTTCATCAGACCCAAATTAGTGGCATTACACTCAGAGAGCCATTTCATAAATAGATTTCTTGTTGTGTGTGAAGCCTCATAGGGGAATCGGTGCACCATGTTGCCATCTGTCTTCGTACTTCCAGTCTCCGGAGCCACTTTCCCAGAAATCAACACCCTGTGGTCTGAATCACACTTGGCATCCTGTCGTCCGCATTTCTTTTTTGTCCCCCCACCACCTCCCAAATTGAGGTTTGTAAGCACTATCAACAGAGAGCATGCTGTGCTTGGTCATTACAGGCATGTCAGTCTTCAGAGAACATTGGAGATAATGTCGTCCTTAAGAGTCTTTTTGTGCCGTATTATCACCAGCAAACGACACACAGAGACACGAGCGGTACCTTGTTTCACTGGAAGGGGGCATGCTGCAGTGCACGTTGGGCGATTAGTTAGTGACATCACATGCATGTCTCTGGAACATTTTTTTTTTTGTTTGGATCCTCTTTATAAGGACTCAATCAAAATCAGCAGGCTCTCGAGGTGTGGGTGGCAGATGTGCATTCAGAGGTTGAAGCTGTGAAAAGCAGATGCATCACTTCTTTAGTTACACTGAGGCATTTTTCACTTATGGCTTTGGAGCAGATAAAATGCTGATAGGATTTTTAAAAAAAAGCTTCTTTGTTTTTAAACATTACACCCAATCAAGCACAGATTTTTTTCTCAAATGGAATAACTAAACATTTATGAAGTAGGTTTGAGATATTTGCAGGAAAACCTTTCTGTTTCTACTTTCACTCTTTCTCATTTCCATGTTAAGCTAACTAGCTGCCTTTACCATAATTAAGGAGAAATCATACTAGTGACATCAGAAAGCCAAGAAATGCAACTGTACCTTTAAGGCTGTCAGATGTTACCATATGACCTCAGATGAAGTCCGCTTTGATCTTTATTGTAGATTGTTGAATTAAAAAAATAATGCCTTAAATTTGTTTGTTTTTTAATATAATAATCCTTGTATTCATATTTTATATTACCAGTATATTACATTGTTTATGTAAAAGACTGAGTCATTTAAATGCAAATCCAATGCAACATTTAAAAATAAGTTTGAACATCTGTTTACAAAGAAGCAGCACTAGCGAAGAAACTAGGTCTCTCTTCTGAGGAACCATATCCCAGTTTGGATTCGGGAGACAGTCACCATGTGAGAGTTGATCGAGTGGTGGAGGCGGAAATAAACTGTTCAGAAGGCCAGTATTTTTATTATATCCTTCACATCTGTGATCTAATGTGTCATATATGCAGTGCAGTCAACTAAAGAAGAAATCAAAGACTTTACAAAGGGAAAAAAGGAAAAATAACTCAAAGATAATCCTAAACTAAACAGAGACAGCTCTGCACTGGGCTGAACCCCTTTAACGAGGGCTCCTGACAGTAAGCCATTATGATCCATGATGGTCCCATGATGCGCTGAGTGCTTCTAACCCTTTTTTACTATTTATATAAAAACCTATAAATAAATATATTTATAAACCACTTTACATTCAGCCATTAGTTATTAGTAACCTCTGCCTACCTTTCACAGTCTGTCCTTTGTCCCGTCTTCCTCTCCTGTGTTCCTCCCCTCACCCCCAGCCGGTCTGTTGCAGCATATACCTGCTTCTCCCTGAGTGTTCCTGTTTAAAAGACGTTTTTCCTTCCCACTTTAGCCAAGCGCTTGCTCACAGGGGACTGTCTGATTATTCGGCTTTTTCTCTCTATTTGCTAGCAGGCAGGGCGTACATGGAATGCCATAACCAAGTGGCTGGCACAGTATACAGGAATATCTGGTCAAATGGGAGACGCCCCCTAGGGTGGTCGAGAATGATCGAGCTAAGATCCTGTGGGACTTCCAGATACAGACGGACAAAATGGTGGTGGCTAACCAACTGAACATAGTGGTGGTAAACAAACAGAGGAAGACAGCGTAGCGATACCGAATGACAGCAATGTCAGGAAGAAGGAATGTGAGAAGCTAAAGAAGTACCAAGGGCTCAGAGAAGAGCTCGTGAACATGTGGTGAAGGTAACAGTGGTCCCAGTGGTAACCGGAGCACTAGGTGCAGTGACTCCCAAGCTAGTGGCAGTGGTTCCAGCAGATCCCGGGAATAACATCGGAGATCTCTGTCCAGAAGAGCGCAGTCCTGGGAACAGCTAAGACACTGCGCAGGACCCTCAAGCTCCCAGGCCTCTGGTAGAGGACCCGAGCTTGAAGGATAAACCGCCCGCAGGGGCGTGCTGGGTGTTTTATATATAACCATAAAATTTTATTGAACTGAATGAAGCTGGATTTCCTCAGATCCTACAATCTCCCTCCACAAATAAATATCATACTATCGCTCCATCATTGACCTCTCAGCACCTGGCTACATTGCTGTTCTGGCTGCCTGTGAGGACAATGTCTGGCTTCACTGAACCTCCCGGGAAGTCACTGGCCAAATTGGCCGAGTCCATTTGGAGCCACACACCAACTTGGCCTCCCAGTGGAGTGGCACTCGGATATTTGGTGTGCTCACTTCTAACTGTGCAATAGCAAAGAACGCTTTGGCAACAAAGACCACCCCCCATCACTCCATTGTGCCTTTTTTCTCTCTATTTTGCCAGTGCCAGCGCCAGCGCCAGCCTGGTGGGACTACAAGGGTACAGAAAAGCCATATTTGGACTGCCTCTCTTCATTTTTCTTTTTTCCTTAACACAGTTAGACTAATTCAGTGCAGCAGCTGTAATCAGACAAATCTTTATTTAACCTCCTAAGACCTGAACTCTTCCATGGCATGAATTTTTAATTTCTCTTTGATATTTGGGCACGTTGGGACCTGATGAATGTAAAAACAAAGAATTTCCAGATTTTTTTTTACCTGATTTTTGTTTCTGAGAGAAATGATATCCACATATAAAGACATTTATTTTAAATTTTGATAGAACAGTTGCAGTATAATGTCCTCGTATCTGGATATCAGGCCCTTGTAGAACAAAATGTATTATTTTGGTCTAGACAAGCCAAAATGTGATGTTCACATACGTGGACGCCAGGTCCTAGGAGGTTAAGGGCACCATGCAGATTACATTATATAAACATTATATTCTGAATGATGTTCAGTTTAGGAAAAAACACCTGGGTTTACTCACTGCAGCAGGTCCACCAGGGGGCACTGTTGTTCCAGCCTACGTCCCATTCTAAAACCTGGAGGAGAACAGAAGAGGTAGAGCTGTCTACCACCCGATCTGTGTTTGTTTCCTCACTTTGTAAGATAATGGCACAATATTCTTATCCAATCTAAGCTCTACCTGGAGAAGGAGACGGATTGCATGTCACTTTCCCTCCTGCAACAAATTAAATCAGAATACCTTTATAGAAAAACGCATAACCCTTTCACAATCCCATACCACTACTGTATGGCCAAAACAGGAAATATGGCACATGTTGACTGTAGGATGTATATCATTTCGGGGGGGCGAATAATGGAACAATCGATAGCACGCCTGATCCTGAATGATAACCACTCTGCTAATAGAGCTGACGAGCTCATTTGAATTACGGTTGCATTACCAGAGGAATGCTGATCCGCGAGAGAACAATGGATTCAGTCCAGAGAACATAGCAGCGATATGAGCATGTGTAATTAGTTACAGGTTACATGTGTTGTCTATATTTCTGAAGCGGAGCTCGAAGCATCCAGAT
Source organism: Neolamprologus brichardi (assembly GCF_056152115.1). Lineage (NCBI taxonomy): Eukaryota > Metazoa > Chordata > Actinopteri > Cichliformes > Cichlidae > Neolamprologus > Neolamprologus brichardi. The sequence continues at coordinate 22,100,495 of NC_142116.1, forward strand.
ACTGGATAATGTGCTGTATAATTTCCTCGACCTTGCCCTGACTATTTTATCGCGTTGGCCTCCTCAGAATCTTTGATTGGCCTGCCCTCCACCACCACCACCAACACTACCGCCGCCGCATCTCACCTTCGCCCCCTTTCACTACTAGTTAAATCCACTCGCTTCTCAGGTATTTGAATATGGATGCCATCTTTCACGGTGTTATTGGCCTGCTTCTCCCTTCCCCGTCCTTCATTTTACAAATGATCTCTCAGCAGTAATGAGTACACGTCTAAAAATACCCTTCTTGTCCAGAGAGCTGGATGTGTCGTCGTGCGTACTGGGCTTTAACAGATGTTAATGGTTATAGAACATCAGAGCGGTGTAATGAATAGAGGTGCAGCTACTGCGACTTCATTTAGAGTGAATATTTTAAGATTCAACACACATCCTCACCCACCCATTGAAATTCCTCAACCATGGATTCAGTTTAGTGACCCCCTCCCTCACAACCCCTCCTGGCTACCTTTTTAACACACCGGTGGTGTTCCCCATTGCTATGGTAACACTGCGTGACCTTTACCGGGGAGGTCGAGCTCATGTCAGTGTGTTGCTGAAAGATTTCATTCCAGCTCTCCACTCATTTGTGGTCCTTGCAGTTGGAAATGTGGTGCGATTTGACGGATGAGGGAAGTTCTCTTATTGGACTTGATGTTCGGGGGGTAGGGGGGAACGTAAGGTGATGGATGAAGCCGTCACCTCCCTCTTCTAATTAACTGACAGGGTCCCCTCACTGTCCACATTAGGTTCAAACGGCTCAATTCGTGGAGAAATGTGTAGTTTGCTTGTGCAGCTTGTTTGCTTTAGATCAAGTTTATCTTTGCGACCTTCTTTGAGGCCACTCAGCAGTCAATATTGGACAGGTGACCAGCTAGACTACTGTCAATGACAAGCGGCTACTGTAAGCTATGGATTTGGCCATGAATTTGCAAATAAAAGTGCTATATACGTGTCTGAATAGGCTAGACTCTCCTCACAGTCTCAAAACCCATCAGCTAGTGTGCTGGCTCTCTTTTGTTTGGACTTCTGGATATCTGAATAATGGATATGTGGTTCATGACTTCCTGCTCCATGTGGCAATCATCATTTATGAAAGCAGAACCTGAAGGTATAATTAATACAAGCTATAATCAAAAGCTAAACCTCTGTGAGAATGGCTGATGGCTGGGAGATATCAAACGTGATTGGTCAACAGAACTTACACTACAAGAAAAGCTTCTGGAGCCAAAAAATCTGATCCCTTACTTATGGATTCTGCATTTTCATATGCAAATAATTGGAATATTGCCATAACAATGTATTGAAATTTACTAATAATTTAAATAACTGTCTAATTAGTCTTTTTTGCAGTTCTTAATTTGCACCATGAACACTCCACAAACTCAGCTATAGATGAATTTTAATGACAGGATTATTGCTTTTTGCCGTTGTTTAATTTTTCTAAAGATAGCACCATTATCATGAATGGTTTTTGACCACAAACACTAGGAAGTGAAAATCTAATCTCACGATAGTCCCAGCAGATATCTGCTTATAGAGAATACGCTTCTCAGCTGACCAGGCCTTTGCACATGATAACACACTGTACTGTGCTTAATATGTTTAAAGATAGATGCTAGGTTACATAATAGTTCTAATTGTTCCATCACATCATTGGAAATTTACCTTTTCATCCTTTTATTTGGTGACAGAATAAAAAATTCACATTTCAGTTCATCCTGCTGACGTAGCTAATCTATGAGTTTATGCTGAAATTTCCCAGTTCAGTGAAACGGAGCTTATAGTGACATTAAGAGTCGATTTGTTTGCCGCAGCTAAATAAAGGATGAAAAGAAAACAGGGGAAGTCAAAAGTTTAATTGGTGCTTGCAACAGCTACAAAAACTTTTCTCTGGGAAAGCAAACAGAACTACGTCAAGTGGTTAGCACAGTTGGATCACACCAAGAAGGTTTTGGCTTCACCCTAACCTGGATAAGCGGTTAAAAAGATGGATGGATGAATAAGAGTGGTGAGAATCCTCTAAAAAAATAGAAGGAAGGAAAAAGCCCCTTGCTTGGTTTTGATTTCTGGAGCAAATATCTAGAGCAATAACATTAACTCTAAGTCTCCTTTCATGATTTAAGTGGTAAAGGATGGTCCTTTTAAACTAGAAATACAAGGCAAAATAATAAGATTGGAACCACATGCCTGTTGGGAACAAACTAGTCATGCTTTCATCTGAATCAGGCTCAGTTGACGAGGCAGTCTGCAGTCAGATAGCAATAATTTGAGTTTACAAACCTGGACTTTACACGGTGATAAATGATGACTGTGTTACCACGTGGGGAAAACACTCTGGATGATTTCATCGGGCCTCTGAGTTCACTACGACCGGCTTATAAGTGCCAACCCGGCAAAATGTCTGCAGCAGTAGAGTCAGCTGTGAGTGGGACCCCACACCTACCCTTTCTTCTCTCTCTCTCTCTCTCTAGGATGGAGACATGGAGACCCCAACCCCCACCACTAGCACCACCTCCGTTTCCTTACCGAGGGTTAGAGTCTAATTCAGACAAGATGTTGAATGTTCAACAACCTCCTTTTCTCATTTGTGGTACAGACCTAGATGAAAAAGCAGTGAGCAGTAGGAGCAGACCTCTCTGAAAGGGTTTCATTAGATATTACAGTCTAAGCTTCCTCCAAGGTCGAGGCCAAAGATGGCTCTTATTTGCACCTTATTTCATGGCCAGGAAGATAATCAACCCATGCAGAGTCCATCTGGTTCATATGGAGGTCTTCTTTCGGCGTGGCTATCGTAGCACGCAAAGCAAGAACAGCTTGCACACAACCTAAATGAAAGACAAACTATTAGAAGGGAAACAAAGAAAGATTTGTTTGTGATATCAGAAAGTAACTTTGCCGGCGTAACTGGACGACTCGTGGACTCATGCTCGTGTACTGCAGCATGTGACAATCTCACGAGTTTCCGAGCCCCGGCTATCAGTGAGTCTGTTATCTTTGCACAGTCTCGCCGAGCCTCATAATGCCAGTGTAACCTCCCCATGTGTCCTCATGGTCTGCTTAGTGTCCTTCACAGGCGGTAATCAGATACAGTGAACTGATTGTGGAACAAACAACCCGGGGCAGTCCAGCTGCACAGGAGTACCATTTCAACCCTTAAATGATGATGTCACTGCTCCCATGTGACAGAGCTCAGTTTCACTGTCAGATCAATTATTCACAGCGTTTAATTGGATCAGCTGAATCCAGATCGCTCCGGGGATCCATTTCCAGTAACAGCAGCTGCAAATAAATCCCGAGCAAGCACACAAGACATGAGGCTCCAGATCAATATCGCACTTCAGCACACCTCACTGACTTTATAACAACTACCTAAAAGACATGCAAGTTTGGCTCGCTGGAAGGGTTTAATCCATATGTCAAAGCATACGCTTCCTTTTTTCAAATGAATCTGGGCCGCGATGGGAGAGACGGGAGGGGAGGTGATGATCTCAGTGCACTGGGTGAAGGCCAGTATGTGATGATGCTGCATTCATTAATCACACAGTTTGTACAGTGGTGTTCACAGCGCCTTAGTCATCAGATATTCCCCCGGCCTCTGCTCCACTTCTGCCTTCAACTCATTACAAGGCCTCCCAGTCAAAGATGGCCTTTGTGCTGGAGGTGGGGTCAGAGAAGACAGTCCTACTCCCCCTGCTAGTCTCAGGATACAGCGTACAGTGCAGGGAGCCTATTCACAAAGCAAGGGTCAGACCATAAGGCCTGCGTCTCTGTGGAAAAGGGGGGGAAAGAGCAGCACATTCATCTACAGTTGCACATAGTAGGAGTTGGAAAAGTTCCTTTTCCAACTAAACACAGTGGCCTCTGTTTTACACGAAACCCAGTGTTTATCTTGTCTCTTTTTTGACATGTTTCTCACTTTACAAGCCATGTATTCAGCTTGTGTTCCATTTTTTAAACCTGTCTCCGTCTTATCAATTAGTACACTTGAATGGAAGTACTCACATAGATCATGGAGTGGTCATGCTAGTCACTGAAAGCCCATTAAAAAAGCTTTATGAGGCCTCTGGTTCCCATCATGATGAAATTACCCTGAAAGCATGAATACGGCTCTTTCATGCCTTCTGTGTATGTTGTTATATAACGAATATAGAAGGAGCTCACATAGTCCCGGTGTCACTTGGCAGGTTTTCAGACATGTTCTTTGGTAACAAAAATTAGCCTGGCTCGGACTTTAGCGACATTCATGTCATATTTTCTGACTGGATTCACTGAATGACAGATAGGGCTGTTCGATATAACGCTATATATCGGATGACGATATGAAAACCTCTACCGTTTCATATTACGCTATTGTTTGTTTCATATTTGCAATATCTTTTTCATCGTTTTAATGGCCACTGTAGTATTAATTTCTTAAAGTTCTCTCTTTCTCTTATATTTAAAATAACCACACTACGGACGGACAAGCGACTGTTTTTATGCGTTGTCGTTAGCAACAACGGCGGTGAAGCCATCACGTGGCTCCACCGTCCGCTTGTTTATTTTCCACATAACCCTTTCACAATAAAGCTGAAGATCCTGTTGAGATTTTTCAAAATAAACTCAATCACGTGAAAGAGTACGGATGAGAAGCAAAAAAAGAGCCGTCAGGTGAAAAAAATCAACCTTAGACTCGAACGTTAGAACAGGCTTTTCCCCACAGCACGCCGTGTAATAAATACTCACAAAGAAAATGTCTAAAAGTGTATAGTTTCATGCATCGGTCAAAAGAACTAACTCCAGGTACACGACCAGCAAAAAGAAAAACTTCACGCAAATCGATTCCCCCGAGATTCAGAGAATTTACAGAAAATGTAAAAAAAAAAAAAAAAGTGATATATATCGTTGTCGGGACGATAAATGTCTTATATTTATTTTTATATGACTTTGGTCATATCGCACAGCTCTACTGACAGATATGCAGTCAGTTCACACCTCGCCAGTCTGATTTTTTTCAAATATAACCAAAAAATAACAAAACACCCAGCTAGTTGTTAGCCTATCTTTAGGTCTATTTTTCTAATAACTTTTAGTATAGCTGTTTATATTAATACATAAGCAGCAGGTAAAGTAGTGAGCCAAACATGATTAATAATCACTGGGGTTTGTGCTGATAAATGTCTCCCAGAGTCTAACTATATTAATCACCATATTAATCATAAGTGCTGAGAGGAGGGTGTTGGTCCACCTCAGTTTGTACACCAACCAGCTCCACAATGACCTTGTGACTGGTGACCCTTCTGTTTCTTTTCAACCTAAGGGGACAGGCTGTGGAGACTCAGCTAATCGGCTTTGTTCCCCACCCAACTGCAGCTCTAATAAGCCTATTGATGTGGATCTGCATTGATCCGATGTAGAGGCTGGAGCCAGGTTGGGTTAGCAGGTCGTATGTGTGTATGTGTGTGTATGAATGGTGAGGCGAGATGGGTTTGTAATTGGAATTTAAAAATCAATGTGCCTTTCTTTTTTTGGCAGTTGTGTGTGGGTTATTTTTAGGAAACAAAGCATTGTGTTCTGTGAAAATTAGCCTGACTTTAATCTCAGTTAGCTGCTTGAAACACTCTGAAGACTTGACAGTGCCTTTATATTTGTATGAGTTGCTGTAGATGTCTCTCTGTACGCAAGAAAGTAGATCCCAGTGATTAACAGCTTACAGTGTAAAGCTTTCATGTTAGTGATGATGCTAGTGATGGTAGGTGTAAGACAGTTTACATATTCAATATGCTGCACGTATATGATGAAAGGGGCATTTTATCAGGTCAACAGAGACACCGCTGTGGAATTTATTGCCTGGCTGTGCAATAATAATGCAGCATGTGAAGTGCTGCGTTTCTCAGATGCTGCTGTTTATTCATGTTTTGAAATATGTGAGTCAATTTGGTGGTTTAGTCACTTCAGCATGCACTGCAATGTGAGTAATTCACACCAGGCGCTGACTGACGTTTCTTAAAAGCTACTAGACAGAAATCTGGGAGAGATTTATAGTCATAGAAGAATGAAGCCTACAGAATGTTGAGAAAAAACATATTTCTGTCTGACGCCACCATGAGGCTGATATTTGTGTTTCTGAGTTAAATGTTTTGCCACAATAAGGATTAGTATTTTTAGTTAGTAGTTTCAGCTTTCAATTAGTTATTATTTTTAGTCCAATTCTTGTGTAATTTAGCTTACCTCAGCCTTTTTCCCTTAAGAAGCCACCCTTCCACTGATGAGGCTTCAACAGGGCTTTTTAAGACAGGCTGCTAGTCACAAAGAGCCTAAAGATCCTATTTATAATTGCTCGTTCTTTGCTAAGTTGTCTGTTGTCTGTAGACACAACACTGGTTCATCCTTTTGAGTTAGGAGCCTTTAATTTAACGATTCGTACGTCAGAGTTAGGTGGCTTTAAAAATCATTCTGGTGAAAATGATCAAGTATCAGTGTTGGACTGAAAAGCAGCCAATGTTTAAAAAAAATCTTTAAAGAACTTCAGCAAGCCTGAAGAACACTCTTGTAAAACAACAACAACATAAGAAGGTCTGGCTCTTTGGAAGCAAGATAAAAAGAAATAAGCGGCGTCTCAGGAAGAAATAAAAAAGGGGGCCACATTGAATGGCTGCTCGACGCTGCGCTGACAGAGTCGGTGAACTCATGACTAACGTTAAACATGACAAAATCCGCGGCCTATTTCCAACCTCTTACATAAACATTGTCTGTTGTGCCCTGAGACCTGACAAGTCTATTTCATAGCATCCTGCCAAAAAAGGCTGTGAGACTGGGCTGCTGTCAGGACTGCACACAAATCCTGGGAGAATCCTCCAAAACAGAATGACTCAGACCGTGATTGGTCAGGAAAACGAGTTGTCTAAAAATCATCTGCACCGAGCCACACCTTGTTTACTCATGGCTCATGCTCTTGACCGGCATTCAAAGAGAAAATGATTGCTTCCTCTCATACTGTAACCCAGCAATCATCATACGTCTGATGTTCACAGCGCTTCCTGGATAAAGGGAAAAAAAGGAATAAAGTCAACTCTTTTGTAACAAACATAACCTGACAGGAGAAAAGGCTACGATAAGGGAGCGAGGGTAGTCGGAGCTGACACTGGGTTAAATGCATTCGAGTTGCAGAAGTGAATTAGGGCAAAAAAAGGGAGCTCAAATGGAACAGACAAGCCTCGCTTCCTCCAGGGCGATTATGAAACTAGTCTTTACAGTGAAATGATTCTCCATTCTGATGTTTTCATGAAACATTTCTATTTCTGGACTGTCCTCCTATCACCCTCTCTAACCAAGCACACAAGCATCAAAACACGCTCGGCACACTGAGCATCACTCTGAGAGTTATTGCGGACGGCAGATGCAGTCAACCAAACATGGAAAGAGTGCAACGGTGAGTCTGCTCCTCCAAGTCGAGACGCACACTTCTATCAGTGGGGGGAAAAAAAGCGGGGGGGGGGGGGGGGGGGGGGGGGGGGGAGTATAAAAACTGTACATGTATGCATGCACAGCCTTTTCCTGGTGTTCACAGAAAAAACAAAATCAGGGTTGAGTAACATTAGCGTTGCATAATTTGTCTTTGTTTCCTCTGGGACCGATGTGGAAACTGTACTGAACAAAAAGTCTTCTAACATCTATGTCTCGTTCCCTCCCATCTCCCCACAAAGCACAACAAGCTCTTCCCCCCAACCCCCTTTTCTGCCGTCTTGGCCCTGTGGCGACAAATACTTCATGTTCGCCTTCCCTTACAGAGTGTAATCACCAGTCACTGTGTGTGTGTATGCGTTGCAAATATTCTCAGATCACCCAGCCAAGTCTGCCCTGCCCCCGTCAGACAGCAAAACGCTTGCATGTGTAATTTTTGGCCCAGAGGGTTGATGAACGAAAAGAAACAGTTGGTGTGCATGTGTGTGTTGTCTACTTGTGCCAACATGTTTTTGTTTTTTTCCTCTCTCTCTTATTCGTAGATGTGTGCGAGCCTGGAACGCTTTGTGTTTTTGGATCGCAAATCTCTGAGTGGTCTCCGGCCACCGCCTCCGAGGAGGGTCAGAGGTCACGCCGCATATTGTCCCAATATGGAAGCCGCTCCTACAGCTCGGCAGCACAAAGGCTGGCCACACTGAGCCCTTTTGTCAGGCCTGCCAAAGACTCCAGTCGGGTCAACAACTCTGCCTTCAAACCAATTAACAAAGCATTTTTTGTTTGTGTCCCAAATACACACATTTAAAAGTGTGTTGCTCTAAAAAAAAACCACGCAAAATAGCAGAATCCTTCCCTCTTTAGTCTGTGCATAATCTCTAAAATAGTATCAGAACCATCTGGCTCAGCCCCAGCTGTTATGAGAGGATGGAGAGGAAGAGATGTAGTTGCTAGGAAGAGGATGGGTTAGGGGGTGGTGGTGGTGAGCAGTGCATAAAAGGATGGAAATGGAGGGAGAGCCATGAAGGAGGAGGAGGTATCTGCTGTAAAATCCGGTTATGCAACCCTTTTTGTGTGGCTGGCGTATTGCATCTGTTAAAAATGGAGGAGGGGGAGAGGGGCAAAAAAAGGAAAACGGCTTTGCAATTAGCGCTCTGTGTCCTGAGGGTCCCGGTCTCCCCCAATCACATCGCTCTGTCCTACTCTCCCCGGCGTGCATGTTGCTAAGCAGATGATGTGACTCAGGAACACATGTGCTGCCATTCTTATGGTGTCAGCGTGGAGCGGGCACGCTGATCGCAGTGATCTGACGGCGCCTGCGTGCACGGTGATGTTTACTGGAACAGACCGGTCGTGGAAATTAATCCAATCTGGGTCGTTGTTTTTCCTCTGCCCAGAAGTGCTGTGAGAATGGAAGATGTGGATGAAGCCCCATGGGCCCCCCTTTCTTTTCCTCATATTTTTGGCACGTTTAAAGGTTTACCGCGACGTAGGGTGTGGTCTCCGATACGCGGGTGCTTCCTCTGTGGTGAGTCGGGTGTTTATGGGTCTGGCCCTGTTTCCTGACTCTCAGATAAGGACCACCCACCGAGTTAGGCTTCATCACTCCAAATCCGTCAGCAGCTAATGATCCCGTGGGAGGCTCCAAGATTCTTATGGCAGAGGAGTGATGCAATTACTCAGCATTTATCAAAATCCCCAGTAACACGACTGCTAAGAAAATCATAAACAGTAATATGTAATAAAGGAAAAGTGTTTCCCTATCTTTGCACGATGCCTTGTTAACATATCTTTATTTTAAAAAAAATCTGCTGTGGTAACCCCTTTCATAAATACAACATGGAGGCATGTGTCCCCTCAGGCTTCGTTGTTGAAAGGGGCAAAATATGTCAGGTTCAAACAACCTAGCCTCGCCGAGGCCTTTTATCTCCATTGTTGCGCTAATTGTTATAGAGTTCTTTTCAGAGATTAATCCAAGCTGAAACTAGGCGGGTGTGTAATCTGAGCCTGAAAAGATTGGATGTTGAGGTTGTTCAATTAGGTCAGACAGCACTAAAATGATGCCTCGCAGAAACACTCTAGAGGAGGAAAAGTGCTCGCTAGCTGCTTGCATTGTATAAAAAGGAAATAAGATTGTATTTCATTGTTGCACACGGCCATGGTTAATGGTCTCCTTCCAGAGTGTGAATGGAAGGTATTTGTGTGAGAGTGTGATGCATTATTTAAGAGTAAACACAGTGGAGACAGGGAGGCCCAGCAGTGCTGGGGTAGTATTGATTGTGACAGGCCAGAGGAGACAGGCACACCTCTCTTAAGTGTCTGGGGCTTCTCACAATGCCCCCACAAATCAACTTTTATTGCTCCGGCTTTGGAGTCTCCACAGTCAGCAGCATATCGGGCAAAGCAGCTTAGCAGAGATGGCCTGCGGCAGTCCCACCGTGGGCCTTAACGCTATCAATCGATCATTCATCACCAGTCCCTAAGAAACAAAAACAAGCAGCCAAAAGACAACCAGGGGACGGAGGTGGCTGAACTGGACTGTGTCACGCCGCTCCTGGCTGAGTGGAAAAACCCTGTCAGGTTTTATTTGTGAACAGTCCACCGCCTGTTCTGTGCTGCAGAAATTGAAACATTTGAGGGAGGAGAGGGAGAAGAAAAGTAATGAGAAAAACTTTCTGAAAGAGGTCGAATGAAATGTGGCCCCCCGGTGCCCCCCACCCACCCGCTCACCCTCGCCTCCCCGCTCTCATCCTCCCTCCTCCAGCCCTCCTGCACATTCCTCTCCCCTCAGCAGATCTGGCATGCCCCACAGGAGGCGGCGGCAGCAGCAGCACAGTAATCTTTTCAAAAGGGCGGATTTGAGCGGCCGCCAGGGCAGCCGGCCAACTATTTCTCATTTGGAGCTGGCCTGGAGATGACCCTCCTGTTGGAGCCCCACTCTCAGGAAAAACAAAAACGCCAGTACCGAGTAAGGGAGCGCCTTGGCAACGCTGGGGAGCCAGGAACAGACTAGCTAAAGGAAAACAGGGAAACCGCAGGCCTGCTCTCAGGAACATCTGCACCGCCTTCCTGTGTAAAAAGAAAAAAAATTAAACCTAATACTGTCTGCATGAGCCCAAGGGACTTAACAAAAACATGGGAGGGCTGTGTTTCATTCTTTGTTTCTTGGAACTCTGTCTGTATGTCTTTTTTTTCTCCCCTTTTGTCCATTTTCCTCTCTAACAATTTCCCGAGCCCAATAACCCCCCCCCCAGCTTCTCTTCCCTCTCCACAGTCCTCCTCAGAGCCCTGGAACCTTGCACTTTCAATGGAAGCCCACCCTTGGCTGGGGAGGAGTTGGTCTGGGTCCCTGTTATGCTTGCTCAATGATGGATGGACAGGAAAACTAAGAATCCAAGTTCTGCATTCCTGCTTTTACAGTGGGGTGTGCGGGTGGGGAGAATTCCTGCATGCAATCACTATGTTTGACAGCGACTGCCATGACCTCCATCCAAAGCTGCGGTCAACCCTCAGACAAGAGTGCCCAGTAATTATTTGGGTGTTTCTTGCAAAAGTATCTGAAAAATCCAGCTTCCAGAAAAAAAGTGAAAACCAAGAATAAGAAGGACAGGACACGAGGAATTTCTGGAGGCTTAAAGGCTTTGAGTCAGACCTAAGACATCAGATTCCACATGCTGGGTTCAGATATCGTGTCTGTATGCAATGTTTAGTGCCACAGTGAGCCCTTACTTGGCCACTTGGCCAATAAGACACCCCTGTGGCCAGCTTTAGGAGAGAGACGACAACAAAGAAAGCCCTTATGTTTTCCCTCTAAACCCCATCTCCCCCTCCACCCCCCTCGCGCACACATACTCGCCACTAAAAAAAAAAATGCTCCAGTAAAAACTCATCACACATCTGCCAGATCCGCTGAGGCCTGCCTCCAATTATCCGCCCACCACGCTGGAATCCCAGGAAGGCTCTGTCCGGCAGAGCGTTTGATGTTGCCACGCAACATTTGACAGAGAACAGGGCGGCTTTGAAAATCGGAGTGTAAACTTGCCTGCCAAGTTTGACGTGAAGAGAGAGGGGATGGTGATGGTAGCGGAGGGGGAGGTGGGGAGGGGTGGTGCAGCATTGAGGGGGTAGACAAGGAAAATGCCACTAGATGGAAAGCAGCTGCTGACGGCTGGGAAACATTGCTTTAAAAGGGCCCAAATGTTGTGCAGGCTTACCAAACCTCAGCCAAGTGGCCAGCATTTACCCTTCTGAGGCCCTCTGCTGATGTGTACAGAGCTAATTTGTGCCTACTAAAACTATTCACATTCTGGGCCTCAGACAGGCTTAAGCTGAACAGTCTTTGTGTTTACGTGCAGAAAAAAAAAACTTGCTGTTCTTCCAAAATTAATGTTTATGTTATACTTTAGAGTTTTAGCAATGAGCTTCTAATAGTTCCTGTTAGAGCGAAGGTGGACCAGCACTTCTTTGTCTATCTTTAGCACTAATTATAGTTTCAGAGCACTGTGACGGATGTAAAGTGAACCCATACCTGGATGCTGTGAACCTCCTGAGGCAAATGAGGTCACTCGAGCTTCAGTTTGTTTGGAGTCTTTCCCCATTACTGTATCAACATGATGATCTGGGAAGGTGACACCTAGGAGGCGTGCCTGTCATAAGAAGCGGTGGCAGCGCTTCACATAATGGCCAGGCCACGCCTCCAACACAAAGAAAACAAGTACAGTGGAGGAACTGCATTTTTTCCCACGCTTACTGGTGCAACCAAGTAAGGTGAGCCAAATAAGGCGCTGTGCAAATAACCGCCATTGGACACAAACAAGCTTACACCCACCTCAACCAGTTATCAAAGTTTTCCTTTTGACCGTAAGTTTGGGTGTTCTTTAAAAAAAAAACAACGCAAAAACTTCCCCCTCACCACCAAATTTGCATAGAAATACCATTCATTTCAATTTCAAACTAAACCAAAGTCATATATGGGCACTCCTGTTCCCATGGCTGTTGAAAATGTGCCAGCGATCATGACAGATAATGTGTGGGATTTGAGTTTCACTGGCTTTAAGCCAATTTGTAAACTTCCCAGCTATCAAACAAGCTCAGCAAGATCTTCCTCCTTTGTTTACTGTAATCACCTGGACTCATTATGTGAAACCATGGTATTCTGGCCGCGACTGACTAGCCCTGAAATAAAGCGCAAGTGAGCCGTGCGACTACGTAACGTTGCTCCCCTGTCAGTTGTAGCATGATATACCCTCATAATAAGCCCGAGTTGGCTCACATGGTGTAAGAATATCATTGATGACTTGCACATAACAGCAACTGGAAACTGAGCGATGACCCACGCCCACTGTTGTCTCCTGCAGGAGAGCAGCAGAAGTGATACACGACTCTTTATCTCTCTCCGTTTAAGCTACAGATAGTGTTTCACACTCTCTTCCGCACCAGAAAAGATCACATTGTCCTCTTTGACGTGCTGGGCCACACTATCTGCACAAACAGGTCCAACTCACCGCCGCTCACACAGACATCGGCTTGTTTGACCGACACATAACACACGGAACATGTGACTCACATGGTGACATGCTGAATGCATTAAGGCAGAGTGTAACATAAGGAAGAAAGCTAAGAAACTGAGGGCCTCTCTTTTCCAGAGGCAATAAAAGTAGTAATGTTAGCTACAGCGTTCCACAGATAGGGAAATCTTCAAATACGCGGCTGGGTGGGGGAAACTTTGAAACGTCTTTTCACATTTGCTTCCATTAAATATACAGAAATTGATTGGAAATGCTTTAATCATTAACAATAAATCACATGATTAACGGAACAGCTATGTAGGTGTTAAAAGGCCCATTTTTCACAAATGACACGGTGTGTGGGATTTGTGGCTTTTGTGGTTAGTTATTTTTAAGTGGTCCTAGTTTCACTATTACTGTAGAATGACAGTTTTCAGATGAACACTATTAGGATGAGTGTTTCCTGCATCATCCCCTCTGTCAAGTTTGTTCATGAATCTGTACTTCTGTATTCCTTTCCTGTTTTACTATGTTCGGTGTAGGGCTGCCATAAACAATTATTTTGATAGTCGACTAGTCACCGATTCATTTTGCGATTAGTCGACTAATCAGATCATGCATCCATTGGACGTAAAACGTACAGCTTATTGCACCAGCATGCATCTGCTCTTATATAACTATCATTAGCTTACAGCTTTAAGTGTTTAAGGTATGTGCTAACTAAAAATAAAGACAAGATGATAGTTTGTTAAATTTTAATGAAATTTGCAGATTGTTTCGGTGAAGTTTAATAAACTCCTTGCTATCTAAAATATAACGGGACACCGGAGTATATTCTCGAGCATCTCACACTTCTGATAATCAGCTGTCTGCTTGACGTTTATTCAGCTGTGTGAAAACTATAACTTTAATCTCAGCCAAACCGATTTACTCAGGAACAAATAAAATACTGAAAAAAGCCAAACAATAACAACAAGTTATCTAAGTGACTTATATATCATGTTTAACCTGAGTAGCGAAAGACCGCGGTGGGTTTGAAAACGATTTGCCGGGAGTCCGGTGTTCTCACCGGCTCTAGTGAGCCATGCCCCCGGCTAGCTATCGAGCTAGTGGGTAACAGACGTCTCCGAAAACGTCGGAGCGCTTTTGCAAATATGTGGTGTCCTGATAAACTGAGCAGATGTTTGAGGTTTACACAGCTACATTCTCACCTGAAAATATGTTAAATGTTTATTTTGTGACCCAGAAAGAATAATAATAGTAATATTAAAACTAACTAGCTGCCGCCATTGTTGGAAACTGAGCTGGGCTGAGCTATGAATTCTGGAACAGAGCTACTTCTACTTCGGGGTTTAACGGCAGCTGGCATCCTTGTACATGCAGTGCTGCCATCTTCTGTTTCAGTCCGTTATTACACTCTTAAATCCAACTACTTATTCCTGCGTCTTTTGTGATCTTCAAAGCTTCAAACGACGCGTCGACTATTAAATCAGTCGTCGACAATTTTGATAGTCGACGTAATCGTGAATAGTCGACTAATCGTGGCAGCCCTAGTTCGGTGCCCCCCTGTTGCCTCCCCTGTTTCATTGTTTTGATTGTATACACCTGTGTCTACTTTGCTCCAGCTGTCTCCACTTCCCTAATCATCCCATGTGTATAAATAGTCCTGCCTCGGTCGTCGTTCTTGCATTTGTGTACTTGTTTGAGAGTGTTTTTCTGTTGTTTTTTGATTTTGTCCTTCATGATGTGGACAGTGTTGGACAAATAATCATCTTTTGTTAATTCAGTCTGTCTGCATTGTCCTCACCCCGCATTCAATACACTGTGACAATAAACCGCTGATTAAACTGAAGGGGGTCGGCTAAATGTCTGAAACAGTCGAATAAAACCTGCCAAAATATGGAAAGCTTTAATAAAATGTGAATTCGACCCAGTGCACAACCGAGCAAGCTCCTCTCTGTAGTTTGCAAAACATGTTTCATAGTACCTGACCTGGCTGGTTCGTCAACTGTTGCCTTTCACAATCAGATTATCACACAACAGAGCAAATTATAGCACGGCATGGGAATGGTTGGCAATTTAATTTTATTTGGGGGTATGGCTGGGAGGCCATGGTGGGACTTTGAGATGCTGCAGTGGGAGCAGGAGTCAGATACAAAGTGCCGCAAGCAGACTTCGGTCCTCTGGCTGACCTGTGAGTATTGACATAGTATAGCTAAATTTATTGCTTTTGTAACCATTGCAACAGCTTTTCAGCTGTGCCAACAACATGCAGCCTTTTCATCATTAAGCTGCGGTAGGTAGGCTGCTGAAAATGGGCCCACATAAAATGAGTCAGTCAGTATGATCGTTGATTACAGTCATCGTCACTTACGTGTCAAGTCAGTTTCATGATATATTAGATAAAAACACCCAGAGTGCTTGTAACACCAAATATTTATATTTATTTTAGTTATATAAAATAAGACATGAAAACTATTATATATATATACATATACTCACTTGTAGAGTCATCTATTATAGCTAATTATATATCTGCATACATAAAAATAACAAATCAAGTAAAGTGTGATGCAAACAGCTGTCTGCCTGCACACGCTCGGTGGACACAAAATGGCGGAGGCAATTTGTGCACCCAGAGAAGGCTCTCTCTTCAGTCGAAAGTGAAAATAAATAAATAAGGAAGCAAATCGTGTTTGAATGGATTTACCCAAAGGGCATCAGCTGACTGTCTACAGCTGCTTTTGGCCCACTGGAGTGGTCTCCATGGCAACAGTCATTCCAAATCTGGCCGCTGCCTGCCTCGCTCCATCACAACAACAAATCCCATTGATGCGTCTCCGGAATGCGTCGGCCCGTTTCTATGGGAGACCCGAGGCCGTTTGTGCAGCTGCTCGGCGCTGAGTGAATGTACAGTTTCGGTGTTGACTTCGCCTCACTCTGCTGAAAGTAAACCACACAGAAAATACAAAGGTGGGCCTCTGGCAGTTTAACTCGCATATTTGCAAAGCTCAGAAAAGTGCATCTTCAAAGATTCTGCTCTGCCTGCTGCCCTTCGGTCCTTAGCTTTTAAATAGGGCCCTTCAAGTTCCTTATGAAAATTCACTGAATACAGACTTCAGTTCCCCCCCACCCCCATGTATCACACTCTACAGGATAATGTTTGAAGATGAAAATGTGTATTTAGCCCACACATGTTGTCATATCGGCCTTTTCTCTGGGCTTAAAAGCTATTTAGTGCCAATCCAGCTGCATCTCAATCATTTGACACTAAGCTTTTCACTCATTAAGATGTAATTGCTGTTGTCAAGCAACTGGCACATCATTAGTCAAAAATTAATTGCTTCTCTGTGTAAAGCAGCCTCCCAATAATAAGTCGGTGTGTAAATAAAGACTGGAGGGGGCCTTGAAGTCAGACTAGTCAGGGCGAGGTACATACTGCACATCCAGTGAAGGATGAGTGACAAATTATGGAGCCTAATGAGAGAAAACTTACGCCAAAGAGCTTCAAAGATTTTTTTTGTTTGACGACTGCTACACGCAGTAATTTCTGTGTGCAAGATTAATGAAACCTGCTTCAGATCTCTGGGGAAAGCACATTAAACTCCATTGCTCCCCTTTAGTGTAAGCTATGTGATTGCAGCATGAGGTTAAGGTAAATACGTGTCACCAGGATCCGCGTCGGGAGTGATGAAGTCAGCCCATCGTTTAGCAGTTTATTCATGGTGTGTGGAGCTTGGCAACGATGAGAGATAGACGGGGAGGGACTGATATGGCTGTTCTAAAAGCATCTCTGGAAACCTAACTCGTAATATTGAGTTACTCTAATCAACTACTTCATGCTATTGATCTCGTTTCCTTCTGTGGCTGTCCAAGCAGTGAATGGATGTGAAGAGAACAGTGTGGTCTTTGTGCAAAGTCCCACCCCGCCCTCCTCAGTCCTCACTCCATCCACAGAGACTAGTAACCCAAGCTTCAAAGTCACGAGCTCCCAACCCCCCCCCCCCCCCCCCGCCCCTCCTCCCCCTAAGCAGGTAACAAGACCAGCTGTCGCCATGGTTACAAGCCACAACCAGTCTCGAGACGAAGGGCGAAAGGACGGGAGGCGAGGTTCCAATCACAAGGACGACTCAATCACCCCTCTCCCAGCATCGGCTCTGCTGCACACAGGCAATTTCTTTCTTTGTGCAACATTTCTGCGCACACAAGATTCAATCTTCTTGTTGCCATCCGGCTAAATGACGTTCATCGGGGTGGGGGGAAAGGCAGGAACGCCTCAGAATAGCATGATTAACAGGCTGTAGTGGAGAGCAGAGCCTCGGCAACCAGTTACTGTGAGTCAGCTGTAGAGACACACACAGGCCATCTGCTGCTAACTCACAAATGATGCTTTCAGCCAAAAAGGGAAAATATGTAAAGGGCGTCATGACATGATGAATGCGCAGCAGTTCAACAGGATATTGGCTCATCAGTGTTTTCTGCATATTTTTTTTTTCCAAGACTTGCCTCGGGAGTTTCAAATGGGCAGAACTTGAAATCCCCTTATGTAGCATAAATATGATTCATGCTGTTTCATGCAACTGTAAATATGCTTCGAATATTATGATATAAAGCACTTCCCAGCTGTTTCAGTAACATTTAATGTTGTCCATGACGACACAAATAAGGCAAAACAATGGCCGGTAGACGCCACAGGAAGTCCTGATCCAGATATTTACTAGCTAGACTGGAAGAAAATTGGCCATTGGATTCCAGTGTATCTCAGTGGATTTCAAGGCCAGTATTGCAGATACCGATTTTAATGACCACTAAATCACTTTGATTTGTACTTTTCACAGTAATTAACACAAAAAACACACAGTGCATGTTTGAGGTGTATTTTTTTCACTCTCCACACTAAAAAAAAGTTATTTAACACAATTCAGTGGGCTACATACTAAATTTAGAGGATAGGAAAAAAGCATAGATCCATTCTAGTACTGATCCATTCTAGTATCAATATTTAGATTGCTCTGACCACCTCTATCAGTAGCTAACAACAGTGATATCATCATACAGGATGTGACAGCCGATATTTCACCTTCATTTATTTTCCCAAAAGCTGGGACACCTGTCACAGGGATAATTCACACAGGGTGTAATTTAGCTCAGGATTATCATAATGTATAATCATACATCCACACCAGCCAAATAGATCAACTGTTCATAGATCTGTTTGCGCCTTTATCGTGTTTATTTATCATTAATTAAGTGTTTAAATGTAGCTCATGAATGCTAAGTGAAAGGGATTAAACTAAAGTGTTACCAGCATCTGTAGTAAACGCTCTGTCTGTCCACCCATCCATTCATCCAACCCCCAGCTCTGTTAGACTGTTGCTATGGAAACTGAGAGAGGGAGCCAGCTTTGAAATGTGATCTGCCATAAAATTACAATGAATCCTATTCATATGGATACCTCATCAGCACTACAGCATGTGATGACAATGCTCATCTACCTGTAAGGGAAATCTCCATATATATATATATATATATATATATATATATATATATATATATATATATATATATATATATATATATTAGGGGTGCAACGATACACAAAATTCACGGTTCGGTTCGGTTCGATACTTTGGTGTCACGGTTCGATATTTTTTCGATACAAAAAAAATGTTCATGCCTTTTTATTAATTTGTCATTTATTAAATTTTCACGGCACATTCTGCACCACATCTCTGTGCGTTCATCATTTGTTTGAAGCCAGCTCACCTCCTGCAACCACTTTTCCGAGAATACGCGCTTCTTTTGTGGTTCAGACTCCTGACATTTCTTTGGAGGTGGAGGAACACCAAAGTAATTGCTTAAAGGAGCTTCTTCGACATCTTTAAGAGTTCTAAACAAATGTCTGTCCTCCTCCTGAAAATCTTATGTATGCAAACATGCGTTGCAACTTCTTATCTTGTGCACGTTTTTTATTTTGACAGCGAATGCACACCTGCGGACCACTTATGTGCAGCCCTGGTTATTTATCTCGTCATATTGCAGCCACAGAAATTCTTTTGTCCATGAAACCATAAAGCTGCACTTTCTTTTTGCCTTATAGTCTGATTTGTCATAACTTTTCCGTTTTGTGGTAAGCTTTTCTTTGGCTGTCACTTCTTCACCCTGACCTGTCTTATTTGGCTCAGCAGAACTAAAATATATATCCTGCTGCTTTTACACACGCACTCACATAACGCTCAGCGATTCTCTGCGCGATCAACCTCTCACATGTTTAAGCTTGCTGCGGGAGATTTCACTTGTCATGTTTGCATAGTAAGCTAACGATTGATAAGATGATGTCAGAGGAATTGGTGCGCAAATTATCATCACTCACCAATCAGTACTGTCGCTCTCTATACACAGTTCGCGCGATTGCAAAGTGAAAGCAAAAAACAAGCGCAAATTCAAACGCGATTTCAATATGTCACATATTGACAGTGGCCGATGCCAATGACATAATTACCCAGCTACATTTCCGAAAGAATGCAAAAGCATTGACATATATTTTTCCTTCCTACGATAGGCCGACGAGCAGAGCAGGGCAGCCCGACTGGAAAAATCGTTAGCGATTTTGCGAGCCCTGTATCTGATTGAGGAATCACTCATCTTTGGAAAAGAGAGTTTATTACAGAGAAATGTCTCTTTCCAAAATAAAAGCTATACTATACGCTTCTTCTGGGCTATATTCTCAGCAGCATATTAAACATATCAGGTCCCCATAAGGAGAATCATGTGCTAACGGCTGTCTGAATGACTCGGGTAAAGTTTGTAGCATGCGTGCTTGTTGTTTTTGTCTGCTTCCACTTGTCTTTGCACTAGGATGCTATCGGGTAAATGTGCAGTCATATTCGTTGTGTTCCCACTAGTGCTGTCAGCCTTAATCTGAAATGAGGTTAACGCCACAACACGGCAAATCTCCGTTAACGAGCTACCGCGGATTGCCCCATGCGTGGGGCTGGACAGCGTCAACACATTACGAGCTAACTGCGCTAATGAGCTAACTGCGCTAACACACTAGTTCCCACCAATGTAATTGAGCATTGCTTGGCACATCTGACATACTGTTTTACTTTAGTCCATGACTCGCTTACCTTCAGGGTCATACGTCACATGAAGACCAAAATAGTTCCACACGCCAGATCTGAATGAGGGTGGGGGAGGTTCAATTTGCCATGTTGCAACCAGAGCTTAACTTCTGTCTTGCTAGCTTGCCCTGCGCTCAGTGAATCTGTGTTCACTACTCCGCCTAGGCTGCACTGTCGAGCGCAGATCCACTGAGCGCTCAACACAGACAGCACCGTCAGAAGGAAAGTTGATAAAATAAATTAAAAATGTTGTATTGTTCATACATATGCGTACCGAACCGAAAGCACTGTATCGAAAGGTTCAATATCGATACGAGTATCGTTGCACCCCTAATATATATATATATACATATATATATATATATATATATATATATATATATATACATATATATATACATACATACATGCACACACACACTGTAATATCAGAGGTGGGAATATGCGAATTCCTATCAGCTACAAATGCAGGTGGAGCATGTTCTACGCATCAGCAGCAACCAGTTCGGCCCCAGATGTTAACAACATTTTGATTACAGAAAAAAAAAATCACAGAACAAAAACAGATGAGGCATTATGAAATATTAATCAACTTTAAAAAGCTGCCCGTCTGATTATAATTTATTCAATCACACAATTAGCGCTGGTTAATTAGCATTGGTAACATTCTTGCATCAATCCTAATAACAACAATGCCGCCAAGTCTCTTTGAAATGCAAAACCTCTGGAAATGCTTTGTCCCGAACATGAAAGACATTTAGACAGCGAAATAATAAATTCCCCACAATGCTTGTCTCATCAGCATTATCATTATTCTTGTGAATAAGGATCTCTTGCAGACGTCTGTGAGGGATGAATCACTTCCATTCCCAACCCACGTTTCCTCATGCATAAATTCTCATTTGTTTCTGTATTAGGGTCATTCTGCAGTAATTGTTTGTTTTACTTCTGATGATTGAATAACAACCTCGCGGCAGTGCCATGCTGTGTTTACCACATGTTGCTATGGTTCATGTGCTCCTTTAATTGGATTTTGTTGTTTCCTGGGAAACAAGGTAACCCACTGTATTGCTCAGCAACCTCACCAATTTACCTCGCGTGTGTTTGAGATGCACGCTGACGGGTTCGAGTTTGGCGTTCACCTTAGTTGAGACTAAATATAACTAAATGAGGCACCGGAGTGCAAAACTCAGGGGGGAAATGGAGCACGCTATTTTACGGCAATGCTGAGATGCAAACACGGCGCCACATCCGTGCATTTAAATTCAGCAGGGCTGCTGGTGAACTCACGCAGGAGCATGGAGAGAGCGCTTGTGCGCGGAGGAGACAGGAGAGTGCTGTGTTCATGTGAACTGATGGGTGAATCATTACGAAGATAGCACACAAGCTGTTGGCTTTTAACTGGCGATGGTCAGGGCAGAGAGAGAAAGCACTGTGACAAGTGGCTTGTAATTACCACGGCTCGCTGCCCGACTCGGCCCCCAGGAGCTGGGCACCTCTCATGCAGTCTTTCCCCATAAACAAGTGAAACAACAAAAAAAAGCAACAACAACACTAAAACGTCCTTGAGTTTGTCACTTGGGCTGCGAGCGGTCCTCTATCAGGAGCTTCCAGACTCTCGGTCCACTCGATGCCTGAGTGACTAATCGCTTAGTGGACAGGGAACCAGCTAAGCCCAGGGGCAGGGAGGAAAACTACTGCTTTTTTTTTCCATGTGTGTGGAGGGGAAACTGCAGGAAAGTGTGGAGCATGAGTGACACAGAGGCTCTCGGAGACAAAGGAGTGGTGGGAGAATGGTGGAGGATGAGTAGGATATGAAAGGAGGGACTGCCAGCAGCATATCAACACCCTTCAGTCTGCACAAAGTGATATCTGCCCATCTAGGTGCTCACATCCTCCATGTTTTTTTCCCCTAACAGTATTCAGGTACCTTAGTTTTAGAGTGGTAAATTCTTTTAAGGAAAAAAGAGTATGTGCATTCAATAAATCATGCAGGATGAACGCTATGCAGTATTGATGCAGCTGCCTGCAAACGCCACAATTATATAAGCTTGCCTGCATGTATGAATCTGTCTGCGGTGCTTTGTTTACAGCTCTATGTGCATGCGTGGATGTCTCACAGCCCTGCACAGCTGGTGTTTTGAGAGATGAAGGAGTCTGCCCCCCCCCTTTATCTGATATAGGAGATGATTGGAATATTAATGGAGTACGCAGAGCAAAGCACAAGCAATGCCCAGGCTGATTTATTCAGCAATCAGGAGAATGAATGCAAAATAAGACAAACACTGTCAAACATTCACCGTCACGTGGATGTTTTCTTCAATGTCAAAACATTAGAAGTAAAGGACAAAATGAGAAATCCTACCTATGTTTCTGTTAGAGTGCTACCTTTTTTTTCTCTTTGGCCTCAACACAAAAAAACGAAAAGTAAATAATGAAACACTGAGGTAAGAAACTGTTTCTCTTCAAAGGCCTCGTTTCATCACCCATTCGTTTATCATTCGCCACCTCTATCATCTCGCGGCGCCTCACGCTCGCTGTACCAGAGCCTCGAGCCCGCCGGCATCAATCAATCCACCCTCCCACACTCCGCTCATCCCTGTGAACCCACCCTGCACGGAAACTCGGGGACGGGAGCGCTGCTGTCATAACGGGCAAGATTAAAATGAAGGGGGGGGGGAGAATAAAACCTTCAAAAGAAGCGATGCGGACGAGCCAGACAAATAACGCTCCCGACACAAATGGCAGCTGCATTGACAGTATTTCATTTGTTACCTCGAAACAGCACGGCGTGATGCTGCTGATGACTAAACACACAGCATATTGTTAAAATGTCACCTGCTATTTTTACCCCTGGGTTCACCATGACAGCGATCTCCTCAGCCCCCAGATGCATCAGCGCATTCATGTGGCCACAAATGACGAGAGCCAAAAAAAACCAAACCCCAGAATGTATTCGGGTCAATTTCTCCGGGGATTTTTTGGAGGGCGAAAATATTTTTCATGCCATGTCAGCCAGTTCCATATTCACAGTCCAGACTTTATCAAGTTAGCATTTGAAGTGTACTTGTCCAATTTCATAGCACCAATCTATGCAGCAATCAGCTCATATTACTTGACAAGTTCAGCTTCGCATTTGACACCAATTAGTGAGCTCTTGTCAGGGATATTTTTAGCAGTGACAGACAGTGACCGCTTTGGAACATTAACAGCTGTGAAATGATCCTGAATGGCAGCATTTAACCATAACGCAGCATTAAGCTGCAGACAGACTGCAGAGCGTTGCTCTTTGAGAGCAAGTGTGTGTATGCAAGTGGTGCAGAGGGAGCCGGCGTCGGAGATGGTAGCCACTGCTCTTTGCTGGAGCCAGGCCAATGTCATTTCACAGCGCTAAGCCTTGTAAGATAAGATGGGGGACATCAGACCCTGACCAGCTCAAATGAATGGGATGTCACTTCTGCTTAGGAGCACGAGCCTTGTCCTCTACACCGGTGAATGCGTGTGTGTGTAGACTCTAAACAGAGAGGACACATCCAATCCCAAGGAAAGGTTTCACTGTCCCTACCCCGCGTGGTCAGGTGTAATAAGATTTCCCCACCGTGCTGGGAGAAAGAGGCAGGACATCTGCTCAATGATAGTTGATTTTTAATCTGGCCTGGGTAATTGCCCCGAAACGATGGTACTGCCTGAGTCCTGGAGGATTTTCACTGAAGCCTCAGGCAGGTTTGAACAGGTGGGTCTTCTCCTTTGCCTTCAGAAGCTGAACACTTCTAATTTTAATTTTACACAAACAGATATTTGCACATAAAAACAGGTACAACGTGAATCTGGCAGAGGTCTAATTAGTCATGTCGGTGGTGCCAGCGCAATCTGAGACTGGCCACAGATCATCTAAAGGTTACCCTCCTCAGATGAGGTTGAAAGGTTGTTTATTTCAGACTGTGGGCTGGGGGTGTTGCTGTGGCAACCCTTTTCATGGGTCTGGCACCAGCGAGCACCAGGGCGGAGCTTGGCGTCGGCCTGGGAGGCAGCAGGCACACAGGTGCCCCGGTCCGAGCAGCTGCCTCCCCTGTCAGATAAAGAGCGGCTTGTTGTTTTTCTCCCTTTTCCCCCCAACGTACACATCAATCTCCCTCGCCCTTTTCACTTCTCCGTCTCTTCTCTCTTCTCTTCCCCTTTTTTCTTCTTGGCCTTTGATCAGGGATTGGATTTGCTGGTAGAATGACAGAGGCAGGAAGTGCTCGGAGGCACAGGAGGGGCTGGGGGGGCCCCAGGGCCGGGGCCAGTGCTGTCCACAGTGCTCTCTGTTTCCCAGGCCTGCGTCATTCCTGGCCTGGCCTGGCCTGGCCCTGTAGTCACAGAGCCTGGCTTTCAGCCTTGACTCTCATCACAGTCTATCTGTCAGAGTGGCCCAGTCACAACAGCTCAGGCCCACGGATCACAAAGAAATCGGGGTTGGGGGGTGGATGCTAAGGACAAAGCCAAAAGCACAAGAGCATCATGTATAAATCCACAAATAACAAAGGTAGCTCCTCTGTGTCCCCAGGCTGGATTATGGCCTCTGACCCACCCATTTTGTACAGCGTTTGGCTTTTCAAATACTCGGGTAACTTACAATTTAGCAGCTGCCACCTCAAAAGCAACAATAAAAAGGAGATGCCAAAAAAAAGTCACAACACCAGCAACTAAAATCTATTACTAAAGCTTAGGGCAAAAAATTATCTTGAAATGAGTTCAACTGGAGCCCAGTGCCCTCGGTCCCCTTATCATTTCAGCTGAATTGTGAACAAGAATCTGAAAGTGGGCACATGATCATCACATGTTGCTGTTTTAAGCTATCTAAAGTGCACTGTATGTACAAGCAACAGTGAAAAGGAAAAATATAGTTACAGCATAACTCAAAGTGTGCAGTAGAGTGCTGTTAAAACAGTAGGAGACACTCAAGCTTTTGGTTTATCAGTAAAAAACATCACCCGTTATGTATTTTACCAAGGATAATAAACGTTCTTATCTAGAGTTAGCATGCCTAGCTTAGCATAAAGACTGTAAACAACGAGCGACTGCTTTATAGAGACCTACAGGCTGTAGGTCTCTATAAAGTAAACATAAAAATAAAATGCCTAACAGCAAATTTTAAGTTAATGACTCAACGTGTTAGAATTAATTTGGTTAAACAAAAATTGAACTCTGATGTACACCAAGTAGAAAAAAGCCTTTTTCCACACACATGTGATATCTACAGGAACCTTCATTACGTCAGTGCACTGTAAATTGCCCCCCACCCCTTTGCAGCTGTAACAGTGTGTGTGGATGTTTTTTTTGCTCATTCATCCAGAAGTGCATTTGCAAGCTCAGACGCTGTCATTAGACGCTTGCAATCCCTGCTCTAGTTCATCCCAGAGGTGTTTGATGGGGTTGAGGTCAGGGCTCTGTGCGGACCACTCAAATTCTTCTACACCAAACTCATCCAGCCACGTCTTTGTGGACATGCTTTCTCTTCCAGAACAGTCATGCTGGAACAGAAAAAGGGCCTTTCCAAAACTGTTCCCACAAAGTTGGAAACATAAAATTGTCCAGAATGTCTCGGTGAGTTGAAGCAATACGATTTCTCTTCACAGGCCAAAGCTGAGAAAAACAATAATTAAGAAGGTGCGGTCAAATACTTTTGTCTATATAGTGTATTTGTCAGTAGAGCTGAGCTGGTGGCTTTTCTCTTTTGTAGTTATTGGTTATAAGTTATGATAACTGCCCTCTGACTACATGATATCATTATGATGTACCAATTAAACCAATGCACAAGTGACTTAAAGTTGCATTTTTTTTTCAAATGGCCAGCAGGAAGGACGACTCCCCTGTTTGCGAGATGGCATTCGGTCATATGAGAAGACGACCCTCTGCTCCCGTGTCGCTGACCTCAGTAAACACTTTCCTGATGCGTTTATGGGCTCAATTGTGAGGCTAAAGTCTCATTTTAAGTAAAAAAAACAACCCAAAAACAATATATACAGGTATGCTTTATGGGGGCAAGCTTGCAGCATTCTTTGTTTTTGGGTTGTTGTTTTTTAGTTAGGTCCAAACCTCATTAACACCCAGTTTCAAATATAGAGCAACAAAAGGTTGAGGGTTAACTAACACGTGAAACTTCCTGAAAGCCTTCTACCGTCCTCAGTCTTATTCATGCAATACAGTTTTAAGCAGCATAATGTGATATAATGTGTGGTTTTGTCCATTTTGGGGCGGATCATGCGTAAGTGCGTGTGAAAGGCTAGCACCGTGCGTCTTCTTGACCTTGTGTACATTACAGTACATGTGCTGGAGCACTTGCTGACAGCAGGGCAGCAGACCTGCACAAACACTGCCGTCCACGAGAGATCTGCCCTCCCTCCACTGTTTACTGTCCGGCTTATCCCGTTTATTTTTTTCAGCTGCAAAACACTACTCTGTGTGCGATTTGTTTAACATGGCCCGCAGCCAGGAAAAAAAGGAGGAAAAAAAGTGTTCCCAGTGACTTCAAGAAACCTGCCATAGCGGTCATGGAGGCCATGATGATGACATGTCAGCGCAAGGCTAACACAGCACAGACCCTACAGTCACAACTCAGCACAAACCGTAGCCTTGACAGTTTGCACAAGCTGTACCCGCGTGTGCTTTCATTGATTCAAGTCAATAAGAGATAAGTGGCAGAGCAGAGCTGCTGGATTAGGATGAAACACTTAAATAAATGAGTGACCCGCAGGATTGTAATGTATGACTGCATAGCTGCACTTTGTCTAATTCCAAATTTATTTGAGCCTCACAGATTTTGGCAGGAACAGAGTCTTTTTCTTTTTTTTCCTTGCCTTCCTCTGAGAGAGGGTAAAGTTCAGTTGATCTCCCTTCAAATCGCTCCAAATATCTTTTGGAGCCACTTCAAAATAAGCACGAAGCATTCCTGCTCCAACATTGTAAAAATCCAAGGCAGCTGTTTTTTGCTTTCAAGGCTTATCTTCCCCATGTAAAGACATCTCAGGGCTCCTAGCAAGCACAATAGCCAGCGGTGGCCAAGTTGAGATAAACAAAAAAAAAAAGAGAGAGAAAAAAAGCCCCATTTTAAACTCACGAAATTATTTCTCTGTGCCCCCGAAAACTTCTCTCAGACAGAGCGAGGAGTGAACACTTTAGTTTATACAAATGTAACACTATAACTGTGCAGTAATTTCTTTGGCAGCCGCCCGAGCTGGCGTGTTTTTGAGAGTCATCTAGCTGCTGAGGGATTACAAGCTGTTCAAAGGCTCCGGAGGTATGTGGGTTTGGACGGCTGATGTTTTTCCACAGCAGTAAATGGTATTGCAGTTAATTCTGTATTTTGGCACCGATCTGCAGCTGGGAAACAACCTCTCAGTGCCAGAAGCTGTTTATTATTGCAGAGAGCTTTTACCCAAAATGGCCATTCAGCTACTGTGGTGTCCGTGTTGTTCTGACCTGGTTGCATAGTAACCAAGCAAGAACGTGGCAGACTGGAAGATAAACATGAGCATGAGCGCAAGCTCACATATGCGCCCACATATGCACGCAGTGTTGTTTGCACAGTGTACAAACACAGCAAGTCCTATGTATTTAAGAGAGTGTGAAAGTTCACAATAGAAATAAAGGAGGGAGAGTCTGGCTTTATCTTCAGCAAGACACTGATGCAGCACTTTCTCCAGAGTAGTCACACATGCATGAATATCCCAAGCTGCACATTAAGTAGTTATTATACTCAACCGTGGTGAAATCCCCCCCACCCCTCGTTCCCATATTGTATTTGGAGCAGCTGAGATTTGTCTGTATTTTTAGCTGAATCCTTTACGCAGGCTATTTTTCCCCCCACCCCGTGCTAGAACGGAACAAATGTATATCCGGATATAGTTACAAGCCATCATCAAAGCAGGAAAGCGACACGGAGAGAAAAATAGCAGGAATTGCATGCGGCAAGCAGAGCAGCAGGCATGGGTTAACAGCGGACTCTGAGCTTTCATTTCCTCTTCTGTTCCATCTGAACAAACAAGGCGGGTGACCTGACAGAGCGCGCAGGGGTGGGGCAGGGTGGGGTGGAGGGGGGGTGGTGGGCGGAGGTTTGGGTGGGGTGAGGGAGAGCGGGTGAGGGGGGTGCACCGTGACTGGAATATAACCAAAGAGAGAGGAGAAGAAGAAGGGGAGGGAGAGGACAAGCGCACCACGTGACGGTGAAAAGCCTGCAGGCTGCTGTGCTGGGAAAGGCAGAGACATCCCCCCATATTGACGCTGCCGTTTCACCACAACAACAGTTCTGGGAAATGGCCGCCGTCTGTACTGTAGCTGCTATTTACATGGGACTGATTCAGCCCGGCTTATCGCTTTCATCACCAGCTACAGCGGCTGGCTGGTCTGACCTTTCCCTCCTCCCGCTTTTTTTTCTTAATGCCCTCTGTAAAGGTTTATGTTGCATGAATGAAAAATAGAAAAACAGGGGAAAAAACCCCAATGAAAATAAGAAAAACAAGACAAATATAAAGCAAGTTAGAGTTAGGGATGGTCAGAGATTAGATTGGGGTAGGGGAGGGGGAGGAGGAAGAGGACGGGGGGGTGGGGGGGGGGGGGGTGGAGTGCTCAGTCTGAAACAGAAGCACTGGAGACATGAGTCATGGCAAGCAGTCTCCCAGGGGGCTTGTTGGTGCAGTCTATAAATGGAAATAGCAGAAAAACAGCGGCTTCCCTCGCCCACCCAGGACCAGGTTATGCCTTATTAGAATTTGATGGCTTATGACAGCAGCTGCTTAGTTTAGCCGCAGCTTGAACTTCACTTCTTTTTTCTTTTTTTAAACCTAGAAAAATGTATGTAAATAAACATATACGCATTAAGCTGCTTACTGTCAGAAACATCATCCTGGGATGCGAGAATTTGTTACCGAATTCAGCTCCGAAAAGCTTGTTGTTGTTTTTCCCTTTGCCACAGTAAGTGCAACCTATATCTGTTAAAATAAGTTGATGAGTGACGTGAACTACTTAACTTGGCTCCTTGGTTTCCCCTTGGCTTACCAGGCTGTGGAGCTGGCCTACATCAAACATCGCAGGATATCTGGGACAACCTCTAAAAAAAATTTAAAAAGGCTGTTTCGTAAAAGTGACCGATGGGGAAGGACAGCCTTAGCAAAGGCTTCTAAATAAAAAACAAAATCATGTGACGTGATGACTATAGTGCTATATTTACATCCAGTTTTCAGCTGCTTTACTTAAACTTCTCTTCTGCTTTAATGCAAACATAACAGATAAGCTAATGAATGCAATACATTAACAACTGAATCAATTCAAACACTATGACTTGTGTCTGTTGGGCCCTCGTAGCTGTATTTTCCTACCCTTTAGATTTATCTTATGACCTTCGGAAACTACCAGTATAAATAACTTACAGGTGTATTAGATATATATATATATATATATATATATAGTAAAAGTAGCTTCAGGTTGGATAATAGTATGTCTAGGATAAGTAATCTTAGTTAAGTACATCTTGCTGATTTACCTCTATACCTTCCCAGATGCAAGACTACTGATGAAAATTTAAAAATGAGGTATATACGCTCTGTCTTTGTCTATCCTGGCCACACTACCTGCCAGCATGATGCCATCAGAGGCGGCGTCACGTCATCTCGTCGCTCGTGGCTGCTGGGCTGCCGCCAGTAGCGCCGCACCACCTGCTCCACCCCTCCCTCTCCTTCCTTCCTACCTCTGGGTGCAATCTGCCCACCTGCTTCCATGGTAAGCAGACACACCCTGCCCTACAGTTCCTCCCTCCTAGCCTGCGGCTAAAGGGGAGCTAGTCTGCACAGGAGCGCAGATGCAAACAGAGCTCCAGCACGCCTGGCCACCATACCAGAGGAGGGAGGGATCACCGTAGCTGTGGGCCTTTTGTTTAGCTTTTAAAAAAGAAAAACTCCCTGCCAGGTCGTGTTTGCTCTTGTTTTCTTTTTTTCTTTTTTCACCTGTCGTCACACTGCTCTCTTTCATCTGCAGGGTTCATCCTCGAGATCATCCCCTCGAGGCAGTGAAGACATTATCTCAGTGGAGTAAAAAGCTAGAGGTAAAGTGACAGAGCTAGTTTTAAGTGCCTCTCTGAAAACACCACAGAAGCCCTTTGGCTGTTTCTGTCTCTGTCTCTTTTTAAAAAAAAAATTAAGCACAGCAAAGCTTTCAGATTGGATTAAAATGAACAGAAGGGGTTTGCAAGTGAGGAGTCGTGGCTCCCTGCTGAAGGCTAGCCCCGTGTTTGTTGTTGGCGTTGTTGTTATAGTCATAATATTGTGCGTTTATCTGGAGATGATGCTGACGTTCCCGTGGTGACTGATACTAGACAGCTCTGCTGTTTCATCAGATGCCGGTGTAATCTTTTGGGCAGAAAATGAATAAATGTCTGGAACAATTTGCCAATTCAGTGTGTGGTTGTGTGCTTTTTTTTTTTATCCCATTTTATTTCAGAGCATTTATAAGTGAAAGCATCTTCTCTCATGCATATATTCACATTTGCAATGGTGCTCTATGATTGGCCTTAAAGCTAACATATTACAGGATGTTATTATTAACAGCAAATGGTAATTTCATCTGAGAAACAACAAAACAGCTCCCTTGATTTCCATAAAAGCTTAAACAACAACGATTTCCAATACATGGCCTCATTCTCAATAGAAAGCTTCCACTTCACGGCCTATTTTGTCCTGTCAGACTGCAAACACCCTTGATGCAAAAAAGATCTGTAGTTTGTTTAGTATATGATGCAACCCAACAGCAACCCCGTAATAATACAGCAGAGCAGCAGTAATAATGTGTTTTTAGTTTCAGTTTATAGGCTTTATTTGTTTTTCCTCCAGCTAGATGAGAGCAATGCTGCTTCAGCATGGTGTAAACAGCCCACAGGGGCTCATTCTTAAACATAGTCCTCCTCCATAAACTGATTCCACCGCAGGGCTTTGGCTCTCCGTCCCAGCAGCCCTCTGGCCCACATGACAACAGGCGGCCTGTTTTTCCCTGCAACATAGCAACACTGCCCTGAGCTAACGTTGACCCTTGACAGTCAAAACATATTATTGGGCCAGGTGACTGTCGCATTTCACTAAGCAACAGAAAATACTCAAGGGGGGGGAGGGTTCTGTAGGTGTTCACACCGGGTGTTGAACTTCAAAGGTGAGAATTGAATAAACAAGGTGAGCAGACGCCACATATTTGCTTTATTAAACAGCAATTTCCCAAAGAGGAATTGTAAACAAAATAGCTCAGAGTGTGAGCTCAGGGTCATGGGAAGAGCTGGAGAAGCCAGAATCGAGTCTGGAAGTTCAAAGCCGTGGAGGCAGCCTAGGCCTCTACTGTAAGTCTGATTCATCTTTGCAAGGTTAAAGACTCGGGAAGACAAATACACAGCTCCTCACGGCCAAGCCTTATCCAGCCAATCTCTACCCGCAGGAAGACAGAGTTGTTCTTTTCCATTATCACCACAGGGGCTTGAGTCATTGCAGAAGACTCGTCGCCCGCTGCGGCGCTGCAGCACCAGCATAAGTCTCAAAGAGACAGAAAGAAAGCAGGAGAGATAATTCACCAGCGCGTCCTTACGCCCCCTTCAACAGTCTGCTGTTTGTCCTCAAAGACGATGTGTGTGTGTTTATATGCCCTCATACATATCAATTACTTACAACTTGGACAGTGTCATTCTCAAGGTGCCTGAAAATTAGGTTTCAATGTCAGCTGGGAGGCGCGTTCCTGACAAAAATAAGGGAGCTTTCACCTCCAGGCTGTTGAGCCTCCCTGCCGGGACGCAGCGAGTGAGCCCAAAACCCTCCCACCTAAACAGCAGTGAAATCCAGGCTTACACAAGCAACGTATTCCTCTTGCATCAGCAAATGAGCTTCTTTCGACATAACCGTTGAGCTGTCAGCAACTATGTTGAGAGTTTTAAGGGGAAGTGAAACCTCTATGTGCCTTGTTGTTGCTAGAGCACATGGAGGATTGGATTCCTGAACACTCGGACAGCAAATATGGCGTCACCCTCTCTCTGAGTCAGAGACACAGTGTGCCCTGGATGAACTTCCTGTTTCAGACTGCCACAGATATAGGGTTTCTCCAGCCCAGCCACACACAGGAAGTGAGTCATACTTATTCACCAGTTGTCTACTGGCTGCAGACTCTTCAAGCCCCAGAGTGACAGGCCGTGGAGGGGACCAAATTAGCTTCTGAAACTTTAATCTCCTACAACTCAATTATTTAATATCTGAGCCACCCACTTCAAAGGAATACCTCGGCTCCCTCCTCTCCAGCTGCCTTGATGGAGGCTTTCAATCCCGTCTCCTGGAGGACTCACCCATTTTATATCTCTACCCTGTGGTTTGAATGACGCTCGGCTGAAATCTTACAGTGCTCCCTGAAATCCGAGATATACTGCGCTAATAAACCACAGTGCATTAAGAGCTGTGGGA
The DNA here is from genome assembly GCF_056152115.1 of Neolamprologus brichardi. Taxonomy (NCBI): domain Eukaryota; kingdom Metazoa; phylum Chordata; class Actinopteri; order Cichliformes; family Cichlidae; genus Neolamprologus; species Neolamprologus brichardi. Next base: position 22,133,060 of record NC_142116.1, read on the forward strand.
GCTGGAGGTGAAATTATAGTATAAAAGTTCACTTCTGTCACTATGTATTTACCCCATTCTAATTTTGGATTACTGGCCAATTGTAAAACAAAATCATTTGCAGCTGCCAAGCGTAATCTCTTCACACTCAAAACAGCAAGAGGAGGAAGCAATTACCGTGATTTGGAATGGAGCACAAATACAAAAACCTAATGGAAATATGAAAAAAGCTTATGTAATAAATAGGAGATTTAATGCCAGCAGCAGTGAGAAACTTAGAAATACACTGGATGACTGAATTTGTGAGTCAAAGTAAGAGTTTCCGTACAACTAAAAACATTTCCAAAGTGCAAACGAGGTCCCTGCTTATGTTAATATTCATAATGGGGATGAGGTCAGTGAAATGAGTGGGCAGCAAAGGTAAAGATCAAAAATAACCTTGAGACCAGGTTCATGAATTATTTTGAAACTGACCTTGATTTTTGTCTCACGCAGCCACACAACACATTTCCAGACCTGCATAGCTATTGGCTCTGTGGAAAAGTGGATCAGAGAAGTGGAAAGTTAATCCCCAAGACCCTGAGACAAGAAGAGGGGGAGGGGGGGCGGCAACTGCCAAAAAGGCATGGGGGCTTTCTGTCTCTGCGGATTCACATGCAGACACGCATGTCCTTCTGCAGTGACTACGAAAAATAGCCACACAACTGAGATTAAAATGACCACACTCGGTTGGACGTTTGAAACCCACTTTGTATTTTTATGAAAATATAAAATCTTTATCATGCATAAATGGCGCGCTCAAATAAACTGCCACATGTAGTTTGAATTTTACTTCATAATTTCATGATTTGCATGCTTTCGGCCATGTACCTGATATTCCGTGATCCAGTGGTGGTGGTGTTCCTGTCGCAACATAATAATGTTGGTCTGGGATCAACATTGCAACAACATTGTTGTTGTGATGTCATAGCCTTGCAATGTGGAGGAAAAGGGAAGAAAACTGTCTTTGTTTATATAAAACTGTCTCCTGAAACAAATGGTAAGCATTTCAAGTGTTTTCTTTATCAACTTATGCAATATAACAAATCTATTATTACGTTAGGTTTGCTGTTAGCCAAATTTAGGTCACTCGTGTTGGTTGGCTTGTGATAGCTTTTAAGTAACATTAGCTAATTTCTTGGCTAATGCTAATGTAATCGGTTAGTTGTAAAGTTTATCCTGGACCAACATTGTTCTGATGCTGTAGGAACAACACCAATATAGGGATATTAGATTGTTACAGACTTTTTTTTAATAACATTACAGTAAAGTTAGTAGAAAGAGAGAACCCACTTACCTCTTGGTCTTTCTCAGATGACGTCATGGATACACTGCTTAACAGTTTTCTGCAATATTGGACTTGATGCAGTACCATTCAATCAATTTCCAGTTTGTGGCGCACTTTTACAGTTTCACGAGAAACCACAGAGTGACTGGTGAGTGTTGCAGACAAGTCACATGCAACTGCAGTAATCACAAGGAGTTTAGCACCAACCAGCTCGGGATTACCCCTTTATTACCCAGTGACCAGTGGTCTCCTGGCCTGTCTGACTGTGGCCTTATGAACTTGTTCCTACATTGTCATTCATTCAAAATGGTGGCCAAAACAAGGTCATGTGGTGACATGTGTGGTTGTTACAGTCATGTGACTGTAAAACTTCAAAAGGCTAACTTTCGCTAGCATCATAGACTGCATGTTCCTTTTTTTTACATTTCCAAAACAGCTGAAAATTAATTTAGTGATAAAGAAGAAAACTAACAACAAAGCCTACCATATGCTGCTTAACTAACGTATTGGTAAGCTTTAAACATTCAGTTAGCAGTTTGAGTTTATTTTTTTTGACTAGCTAAGCACTATCCTTAACCTAATTAACTTTATATACCTGAAGAGCTATGCCATGTTAGCCAGCAAGTTGAAGAAATATTTATCATTTCTCAAATTCTTTGCTATTTGTTGTGTTTGTTATGAAATTGTTTGAATTTTCTTAGTGAAAACACAAACAAACTTGAAGCAAGTAAACAGCTAATAAGTATTTCTTGTCTCGAATATTTATTGAGAACCAGTATGTCAATGCTAATAATTAGCCCAACATAAATCCCATTAAAAAAGCAATATTTAGACTTTTTTTTTTTTTTTTGGTCCCTTGGCAGAATAGCTGTTTCCAGTCTTTACCCTAAGCTAGCTAGCTAACAGGTATTTTGGGGGGGGGAATTGTCTTTGAAAATGCTAAACTATTCTAACATAAAAGTTGCCTTTTCTGCATAAATATAATATTAAATCTTCATGTGGCAAAAAAAAAATAAAAGCTTTTTTTCAGAATAGGCATGAACCTTTTAAAGACTGGATTTTAAGTCTATTGTCTAGCCTTACTACGCAGCCATCTTTCATAATAGTAAACAGGAACAACCAAGACTGCCAGCATCACATCATATCTGGCACCATCCGCCTGGAACAGATGGTTTTTCAGGCAGACTATATTAAATGTACCTAATGAGCCAGAGCACGCATGATCTCATGCTAGCCTACTTCCATTCTTAATCTCCCTATATTGTGTGCATGAGAATGGTCCCGCCAATATCTGTGCACTAATTCAGAGGGTGCGTGCATACAAATGCAGATGTGTCAGTATGGGTGCAGGATGCTAGATATTCTTCACTCTCTTAAAAGCCTTTTCAAAGTGGAATGACTCTATCAGGGGAACAATGAGCCCTGCAGTGTAACAAAGGTTCACACTGACACGCTTTCCTAAATTAGGCTGTTCATGCGCAGGAGGGAAGTGAGCCCTGCTCCTATTCTTCTCCTCTTCTCGAGGGTCATTGTGTAGACAGGAAAGGCCACAGAGACATATGACTTGACATGCTCTCTAAAGTAGGTTGAGGGCACTCTAATTGCATATACGGGAAATGCAGAGGGACACTTTTTAAGCCGTGCATCATAGGAGAAATGACTTATAATAATAGTAATAGTAATAGCTAATAGTTTATTTATTATCATAGGTGACATCATTCCCAAAGGGGTGTAGATGAAGCCCTTAATGACTGATGGGCTAATGATTCTTCAGTTATCAACAACACAGTCACCTTAAAGTACACATCTCTCAGAGACTCAACGGATCAATCTCTAACAGCTGGAAAAGCAAACAGCCCCACCTCCACTTCACCTTTCGCCCCAAAACAACCCAGGGACCTTTAGCATGTGAAAATTATGACCTTAACTGATTGGTGTCATCATGAGATAACCTGCATTACATCAAATCCTGTTGCTCTGCACCGTGTGTTCTGCATTCACGTAAACACAGGCCGGTCGCAAAGTGTTGCAACACTGTGGCAGGGAGCTGCAGATGTGAGCGGAGAGGCGTTTGAAGGATCACAGCCGGGTCCTTCTTGATTGCAGCGTCTTGCCCTCCCCCCCTCCAAAGCGCTAACTCACACCGCACAAGCCTGCTTCCAGGAAACCAGCTGTTGGACTGAGGAGAAGGGAGGAGGTGATATTCTATATCAGGGCTGTGAATCACAGTTCCATGCTCTGTGTTTTTCCTATGGCGGTTTGGCTGACTGGCTGGCTAAGTGGCTGGCAGGGCGTTTGAGGAGGAATGTGTTGTGGACCGGGGCCCCAGCACTGAGGGACAGACTAGGAGACTAGAACAGGGGGTAGCTGGGTTATTACATGGCCTCGGGGGTGCTTATTTAAACCAAAGTCCTGTCTGGACTATTGGAGTCAAACACTGTTATTGTACTGCAGCTGCATGAGACACAAAGACAGAGCTAGAAATACAGAGGAAAAATAAGAGAGAGAGACAGAAAGAGAGAGTTATTACAAGAGGGAGGGGGCAGAAAGGAAAGAGGAGGCCTGGACAATGTCCTCCATCCTTCGCAGGAAATGGCACAAACAATATGGGAAAAAAAAGAAATGAGAGAGCTCAGCGGAGCAGAAAAGGGAACAGCGCAGGGACAAGCCATAATTAGACACCGGATAACGCAGGGCCCAGTGTTGTGTAGAGTTAAAACTGGAACAAGAAGGCTATCTTCAAACTGTAGGTAAATGATGTATGGAAAATTAAACGCTCCACGTTTGAATATACACATGTAGGCGCAGATACTGATCTCGAGTGGAGCGTTTATCGTTCAGATGCGGTGCAAAGATCAGCAGCTCGGCACAAATTTTCAAGGAAGCAGATGAATCTGTTTCAGGGAAATTTGCACATCGTGCAAGACCGGGAGCTGCGAGCCTCAGAGGATATCTGATCCAGGAGGGTTCGTGAGAAGTGAGAGGAAAAGTCGAAGAGCCGGGCCTGTGATGTGGAATGGCGGAAATCCTGGTCTGATTGCGCAGCAGCGGTGTTTGCTTGTGCTCAGACAGCTCCTAGGAAAGGAATGTGTGGCCTACATTTTCTCCCCCCTCCCTCCTTTCACACACACACACACACACCTCCTCGTCTCCCAACACCAACTCAAAAAATAAATAAAGGACGGAAGCATTCAAAGCGCAGTGCTCTGATTTACTGGCATTTTTCAGAAGGTGACAGTGATTCAGAGTATTTAAAAAAAAATCCAACAACAATAACACATGACACGGCTTCCTCTGAGGGTTTAAAAGCGCTCTCGTGCTACCATTTAAGTCACACACAGGAGGCAGGAATGGGTTAAGTCTACTGCGAAGGAGAGAGAAAGAGGAGTGGAGGTATGGGGAGACAGAAGGGGTAGGGATGGGGGGGGGTCCACGCTGGATTCAGATGAAATTAAATGGAGGCTAAAGTGCTGACTCATTGTGTTCAGGCCCTTTATTACCTGCTCCGTCACACAGGCTTTATAGGGTGGGCTGCCAGAGTAAAGCAGGCAGGCGGGTGGGCAGACAGCCCTCATTTACAGGAACCCTTCTGGAGGCAATAATGCTGCAGTCACCCAGCCAGCCAGCCCTGCAGCTCACCTGCACTCTGCAAAAGCACCCTTCAGGGCACTCCCACCCCCTACCCCAACAAAGAACACACACAACCCCCTACCCCTCACATTTTTTATTTATTTTTTGGGCCTGAACAGGAGGAAACCTGCTTGTGCTACTAATGAGACATCAAGGGGAGTTGGGGACTCTGGGCCTGGTAGGCCGGCCTGTCGTACTGTTTGTGTGCGAGTAAACAGCATGTGCTCTTGTTCCTCTTGTGACGGAGTATATTTATGGTTTTTTACCCCAAAGCGCCACACGTTCATACATTCATCTGGCCTATCTAGAAAAACATGTTTAGAACGAGGAAAGTTGGCAGCGAGTGAAACTTGCTCGTGCCCCGAGCGTTCGAGAGGTGTCACGGCGAGGCTTGCGATGCAGCTGCCATTGACGTAGCGAGGTGACAGAGTTGGTAGCAGTGTGAAAACAGAGGTGGGTGGGTGTGTGTTTTTGGGGGGTTGGGGCAAGCAGGCAACAATTACTTGTTTTTGTGGTCTAAAAGACCGTAATATTGACGTTTCAATATTAATATATCGCATTCGACTGTCAGCTTGTGTGTGTCTGCGTGCGATGGTTGCAGTCACAGTGGATCCCTGATGTTGATGCTAGACAAACAAACATAATTTGAGTGGTTACACAATGCGTTTGATGAACGGGCTGCACCCAGCCCGGAGCGCTCGCTGGCTGTGGAAAGCGCTTATTGCTGCTGATCAGACGAAATGGACTCCGGCACTGTGTCAGGCTCCAGTTTGTCTCAAATGGTCTGGGCAATCAGAGCATACAGCCAATAAATGGATGCATTCTCTCTGTCCTGGCGCTGCTTCTCCATCTCCCTCATTACTCTCATTACTCTGCAGCTTGTGGGTTATCTAATGCTCTCCCCATGGCTTACGGTTTGGCTGGGGATTAGACTCATTTTTCCAAGGGCATTTTATAAACAACCCTGTGTGCCTCCCTTTCTCATGGCCTGAGCTGATGTAGCAGCAGAATTTATGACCTCGGAGGCCTTGTGGCCTCACTCCCGTTGCAATACATTATTCAAATTCATTCTCTCTAACACACAGCGCAGAGGGCAATTATTTGAATATCCACAGGAGTGCAGCTGGAGTGCCGCAGCTCATCTTCAGCAGCAAAGATGGTGAAATTGCCTTACTCCGGCGGATCAAGGTTGGAGGCAATGAAACACTATAATTTATGACACAGTTTGATATTTCGGTGAAGTCATTGATTCCCTTGTGTCAGACCTTGGCAAGGGCGGCTCCAGAATTCACAGAATGTAATTCCAGTTCTGCCTCGATGAGGTTTTTCCCCCCTTCTTTTTAACAGCACTAATTGGACACTTGGCTGGGTGCATATGTTGTAAAACGGATTTTCCCCTGAATCAACAGAAACATCGTGCCACTGCCCCGCAAATTACTCGCGAGGCTTCTTGCACCGAGCTCGGCGAAGAGGAGGTTAGCTCAAAAACAAAATTTGTGTTCGCGGACCCACACCACATATGCATCAAGTTACTGAAGCTGTCCCACTTTCAGCAGTGAACAGATGCAGTGTCCTCATTTCTAAGTGTAGCCAGGCTCCTCTCTGTCACACACCTACGTCATGATGCAAGTGTTGTTCACGCCACAACAACACATGCGTTTGTGTCATTCACAGATTCCTTTACAGTGTCTCACCAAGACAGACTAGATGTCACACTGGATTACGCACACCCCTCTCCTGAATGACTGTACTGTACTCTGAATGCAAGCAAAGTGAAAGGAAGTGCTGCAGCACTTTTCTGTGGAAAAACAGGGCTGGCCTTCCCAAACCTAGTTTCCTCCCAGAGGTTCTGTTGAGAGGCCACACTATAACCCTTTGCCCCCCACAATATTTATTCATCCTTATTCAGCATTTTCTCTGTATATCCATGTGTGAAGGGCGCAAAAAAAGAAAGCTGCGACAAAACATGCTTTTGCAGAGATATGTCAAAAAAAGTCTCTAGTTGTGACATTAAAAGCGACATCCACTTTAATTATGGTCCAATCATTTCATGCATATGATCCCAAAAAGGTCTGTTTTGCTCTTACTTAAATATAGTATTGTGAGTTTTTACATAAAAACTTGTTTCGCCACATTGCAAAAAAACCCCCCCCAAAAAAAAGTTTTCAGGCTCCTGCATAGTGCCAGTCTTGACATAATTCCAGGGTTGCATCAGCATGGAAAGTTGTTATCAGCTGTTTGTTTATGCCTCTAGTATCCATGGAAAGGTCCAATGTATAGTTCTGCTTTAGCATCCGGCATCTTCTAATGGGGAAATTATTTGGCTCTGTATATTTGCTGATACCAACCTACCAGAAGTGAAGTGAAGCCAGGGAGGAGCTGCCATGAACCAGCTTTCTTTTGCAAAAACAGCTGTGGTTGCAAAAACACTTCCAGTGCTGTAGGATTCTATGGAAAAACAGCCTTTGGCCCTCACCTAAGAAAATACTTTCCTGATGAGCTTATGGACACAGTCACTCCTTTTGGGTTGTACTAAATAAAACTTTAAGTTCATTGTGTAAATTCTGGTCAATCTTATTGTCAACACGGAGGATTATTCTCTTTGGTTTCATCACTACAAGCAGCTGCTTTTAGCTGAAGTAAATAACACCTATTATCTCTTCGCCTGTGGGGGGGATATATTAGGGAGCATGTAAACATTTTGTCTGTAAGGATTTTAGTTAGTTTGACAAAGGCCAAATTGTAATGGCCAAGCCTCATAGATGCATGTGTGATTGAATCCAACAGCCCTGTATCTCAATTTATCGAAAAATCTAATGCTGGTTCTGATGTCAAAAAGATGTCAGAATACACCGTGCAGTTTTATGCAATACACATTGCATAAAATTAGGCAGGCGGTCTTAATGTTATGCCTGATCCATGTATATATTTGAGCTATTATTTTTGCAAATACATCAGTAAAGCTCAGTAGTTTCCTGAAGTAAAGGAAGGACCTTCTGATCCCATAAAAGTCCAGAAAAGGAATTAATGTTGATAGAAATAAAATTGAGGTGACTCTTGCTTCTTATCTTACCAGTGCAAAGAAATGGTTTCATGAGAAATCTTTTATAACCTCAAGCCCTTACGCAGTATCTAATCTGCATTTGGCCTTTTTCCTTCCTCACCTGTCAGCGGTATCAAAACACATTAGGTTCAAAGGTCAAGTTTAACACAGGAAGTGATATACTGTCTCGCAGTTGAGTCTTTGTTCATTGAGCTCTGACATTCCTTTTCTTTGTTAGCCGTGTGTGTGTGTGTGCGTCTTTGTATGTGTTAGGGAAGAGGGATAATGTTTCCAGTAGCACATCTGCCTCAGAAAAGCTCCTGTCGCTGTATCCATTTCCTGTCACTGATACCATGAAAGCAATCGCAGAGATAACAAAAACCTCATTCAAACACTAAAAGAGGGACACGGACAGGTAAGGACCTGTTCGCTGTCTTTCCCACAAGTGCAGGTTTTTATAGCCCTTTGGGTGTGTCTTTGGTGTTAACTGATGAAAAACCACTGTGATGCAACTGGGGCTTTATCCATGACAGTACACACAGTGGGAGGGTTTAGCTGTGAGCGCCTCCGGCTTCGTAAATAAATCATCCAAAGTCACTGAAGAGAAAAAACTCCAACAATAAAAGATTTTTCTTCCCCGACGGGTGAGTCACCGTTTAAAGGGAAAAGAGGCCCAGATTCTCGGCTGTCGAGCATTCAGGCATCAATTTCACTAGTGTGAAAAGCCAGCTGACAATGGAGCTAATTGATGAGGATTATCCAGCAGAAAAGGAGGAAGCCTTGTGACGTGACTCATCGCGGCCATCTGTGCGAGTATACTGTATTTTCACAACCCATGCTTTCGAGAGCAGAATAACTTCCTCTTTGGCACAAAGCCCCAGCAAACATCATCCTACCCTGACTGGTTCTGCTACTGCCTGGATAATACTTTCACTTGCACCTGTGTTTTAAACCGCCCTCACTGTCTGACTAGCTGTTGCTGAGGGAAGGCAAGTACACCCACTGAGCGCAATATACTGAGGGAAATGTGAGTCATACTGAGCATCAAAACACTTACCACAAAATGCTGAGACCTGAAATCACACATTCACACACACAGACACACTCTGTGAAATTCCCAGTGAGTCGACTGGCTAATGACATTTCTCCATTACCAGCTAATCCAGACACAAAGGCATAAAAGAGGGCTCACAGAAAACTTCCTTTTTTTTAATCATTAGAAAGTGTCTCAGCCTCACTATTAAAACTTCACAACTTTATAATCATTTCAGCGCCGGAGAAGCCAGACATCTTAAATATCAGTGACATATCAGTGGAGAGGGCAGAGCCGTGTGCAGCCTTCCACCAGACGCCCTTAATGAAAGCCGGACTGAATAACGAGTGTGCGGTCAAGATCCGCAGCTGAGCTTTAATCACATCTTTTGCCTCAGCGGCTCGATGTCCTCGTTCTTACATCGTCGGCTTTGTTTTTGTGCTTTTTCCCTTTCTTTTTTTTGCCTTCATTCTCTGTACACACGATCCTCATCATGACACGTCACCACAAACTGGTAGTGTCTGTGTCACTGCGGTTAAATCATTTGCCTTGTGAGAGTGATGCATCTCAGTTTCACAAACATAAGGCCACTGGGGCTATTAGATATGCGTCTGAAGGGTGTATGTAGTTGCTGAATGTGCCACAGCTGGCTTTCCTCACAAGGGGAAATTACAGTCTTCAGTAGGTTATTTTCTGAGACAGTCAAAATGAAACTACCCTTTAACATCAAAGTCACCTTACAGGAAGCTCAAATTGAAACACTGGAGGCGGACCTTGTGCGTTTGAGCACATAGACGCGATGGGTATATGCATGTTTGTGTTTATCTGTGTGAATAAGGGAGAGTGATGAAATAAGATGCAGAAAAAGCTGCCCTGGCCTTCCCCGTGCACACGCATATACACCACCCTTCCCCCCTCAGCTGCTTCCCTTCTGACTCATGGGGGATTACTCGTCTGATCACTTTGATCTGCTTGTCATTGCCAAAGCTATTTTCTCCATCCAGCCCACAGACAGGCGAGGCACATTCAGGTTAAATGTGCTTGCCGACACCCAGACTGCACCTACTAAAACCCATGCTGCACAGCTCGAGCAGCTAACAGGAGGCAGAGCCAATTTCAGTTAGGACTGGCAAGAACGGTATCTGGTTATTGGAGGATGTTGCACAACGCAGATGAATAACAGTTGCTTCTAACCACAAGACAGTTTGCTCCTGACGCAACAGGATCTTACACATGATACGGGCTCCGATATGAAAGGAGGGTCAAGAAGCTGACACACACAGGGCTTAAACTAAAACTAAAACTACAGGTCATGTCGCTGGCGCCACATGATTGCAGTGCATGAGTCCTGAATGCAAAGCAAAGGAGGGAAGTGTTCTGACACTTTGACACTTATCTGTTTGAAGAAGTAGATAAAAAGAGTGCAGCAGATAGGGGTGCATGAAGCTCTCTCTCGCTTTAAAATTTCTCTCAGGCTACTTGTGCAGTCAAGGCACACAAAAAAATTCGATGACACTTTTCATTCATTCATGACACATGAATCAACACGAGAGATGCGAAGCATGCCAGCCAGGCCGATGTGGCTGTGAGCCGTTTCCGCTACGCCTCATCTGGTTCACGATGTTCCTGTCACTGCATGCTTTTGGCGCCAGGTAAACCACTCCAGCCGGGAAAAAAGATGCAGTTACATGATTCAGTTTCTGTGGGAAATGGCTGTATTTCTCTTTGTCCGTAATATTTTTCTCTGCAACCTCCACCACCACCCGTCCACCCACCCACCCACCCACCCACCCATCCTCCATCTCGGAGACTCGGAGGAGCCGGCGCTATCAGCGGGTGTCATTTCATGAGAGCCATCATCAAAGGCGGCTGCCTGGTTTCCATGGAAACAGCCCACTTCAGGGGAGAAGATCGGAGGAGGCATGTGTTATAATGCTGCGGGTTACCATGGAGACTGGAGCGACAGCTTACATAAGTATTCATTGTGCGTCTGTTGCGCCGAGCCACATTCCTCCATATAATTAATGCTCAGAGTGTTTGCTCGCTGCTGTCAAAAATTACAACAATGTCATTTCAAGTGGCAGGCAGCGGCAGCTCATCGGCCGCCGCCGCCACAGTCAAGGTCAGGCTAATTTCCCCGCCAATTAAGCCCAGCTTGTGCATGGAACAGCTGTCAACTGCCATCTCCAAGGTGACACATCAAATTGTATTTTTTCCCTTCCAAAAAGCCTTTCAACGCTTTGCTCACAGTCCCAAATGCTCACTTTAAAGACCAAAAGCCTCACAGAAGACACCCGCGCTCGTGCGGAAATAGGAAGTGTTCCCTGAAATGTAATGGGGTGGTGGAGGCAAGAAAGCATGGTGTAAAGGTGGACGTCAGTGTGTTTTATCGGTCCTCAGCTATTCTGCCAATAACTAATGGAGCTCTTTTGAAGAGGAAAAACACTGCAGTCAAATTGCCTCGAGTGCCCGGACTCCAAATGAAAGCAGACAAATGACGTCCATTTTATCTGAACTATGCATAATGCATTTTCTCTATCTCTGATTTATGCACTCATCACATCATATATTCCGCCATCTCCTCCGAGCTGCAGCCTTTTAAGTCCTGATTGCAATTAGGTGCTGTATATATGCTTCACTTTCATCTTGGCTGTATGGAGCTAACCAATATTCTGCTGCAGCAGTTGTAACAGACCCAACAAAAAAAAGCAGGAGGTTTATTTGCACGGTGAGGGATTGCACCATAAATAAAAATAACTCCATGCCTTTACAAGTGAAATGAAGTGAAGCCTACACTGGCCTCATGCAAACTGCACTGCAGTTTCTTGGTAGTCTGCTGGCATAAAATGAACACTTGTCTATATCGGTTTCATTTTCATTTATCTATTATCATCAGAGCATGCTATATTCAGAAAATAAGGATAGTGTGGTAATTGAATCTCACCTTTACCCACTTCCTGTGAGTCACATAACAGCAATCACATGAGCTTGCAAGCATCTGAAGATGCACGAGAACCACATTTGTGTGACCGCATTCTAAAACCCAGCGTAAAAATTTGCAGGATTTTCGTACTTTTCACCCTGTTTGTGCTCGTGATTTGGCCTTGAAGGAGCTGTGCAAACAGGCTCGGGGGTGGGGGAACTAGGATACAGCCTGTTGTAACCAAAACCATGTGCTGTGTGCAGCATACCATGTGGTGCCTTCTCGACATCTTCAGACTGTTGGAAGGCAGGAGGGTGGGGGTTGGGGAGGGGAGCTGGTTAGGAAACCACAACATGACAAATGTTGTACTAATAACGCTGTCACACCGACCAGTGCCAGTTTGGGGAAGACTGTTGGGTAGTCGTTTGACACATAAACGACTATATAAGGAGTTCCTCCTTGTGCATTCTAGTACTTTAACTTGGGCAAGGAGGGCTGCAGCTTGTTACTGTCGCCTCAGTGTCAACGAGACCCATTAACCGTTTGAGAGTTGCAGAAGTGAACTCATGTGACCTGTGATGCGTTTTAAATGCGGAAGATTCCAGGTTACTTGCATTTTCCTGCGCAAATATTTAGTGCAGTAATGAAGCATGTTTCGGCCACATGAATTTGCCCTTAATTAGTCCCATACATCCAGCATTCAGACTTCAGCGTGACATAGTTAAGCACATAGCAGCACGTCATATAAAAGCAAGGCAATCTGAATAACTACTGCATGCTACTATAATACCAGAGACAGATGGCAGGAGAGGAATGCCGTCTGACTACCGCAACCCGGAGTGTGACAGGGACATGCTCTACTAAGTGAGAAGAATGCGTTGTGACACTCCTCCGGGGCACCTTGTGAACAGCGTGACAGTGGCATGAAAGCGTCAACATGCCAGTTTTCACAGCACACCCCTCTCTCTTTGCAGGACTGCCAAGACTACCGACACTTCAGTTCAACTTCCACACCAAAGGAGAGACTTGCAGCCGACTGATCCCGCTGCTCTACCGTTTTGCCATCAGGAAGTGGATCCGTTTCGCCCAGCCTTGGAACAAAAAAATAAAACAATATGACTCTGTGAGCAGCAGGATGGTAGATGAGCTCAACCGTTGCCCGAGGCTGCTATTGTCACTGATGGCTGCAAATAGATTTTATATAACTCAATCAGCACCACCTTTGCTGCACAGTGAGCTCACTCTCCGCCTTTCATAAACAGCTGTTGCACCGGATCATATTCTGGCGTTACACAAAGACCTCGGCAACGCTGTGACTACCGTACAATGGTATTTTTATGTTGCGCACCAACAAAACAAAGATGACTCTGTTGGGTTTGCCCAAAAGCACAGATACACAGTAACTGGTGTCTTTCCAAGCCCAGCCCTCGGGAGTTTTGTGCTGCTTGTTTTGGCAGACAGAGAGTATTTTGGCAGACAATGACAAACCTCCTCAACTGTAATCAAACCAAAAGAACGCCAACACCCTCTTTCAAGTATCAGTATCTGTGTCCCTTTTTGTCTATCACTGTATGTTTGTCTGTTCTTTACAGTAAGTGCACAAACCAGATCCAGCTTCACCCAGTAATCAGTCCAGCGCCGTCTAATTTAAGTAGGGAAACAAAATTACCATTAATGTCTTTACCAAATAGGGAGACTAGTAATTTCCTTGTCTTTACGTCAAGGGAAATGGCTCAAAAAATAGGTTGCATTCTCTCAGGATGAATTATTACCATTCATTCTGATGCCCTGCGGGCAGCTAACGCATCGTATGGACCCATATTTCTTGGCAGCGAACATATTAGAGTTTGAACCCCTGTCATGACTACTCTGCAACCTTGCTGATACCCTGTAACCACCTCCAGTCGTAATCAGAATGTCAGACTGGAGGAGGGAGGGTGAATAATTGATGCTGTGTCTTTTGGGTTTGCTCATTTCACCAAGCAAAAAAAAAAAAAGAAGTTTCTTGCCTTCATGGCCTGCAGCAAAACACTTAGCTTGCCTGGCACAGCGTTCAGCTTCTAAAGGGATGATGCATTGCTCAGAGAGCGCCTTCTTTTTTTTTGCCAAACCATCACATAAGATTCGACACAGGAAAAACAAACTTGTAGAGGAATAAAACTCCGGATGAACTCCTATAGCGCTGAAAACGAGAGGGAGACATCAAAGCAATTTTTTACGACGCGCAAACACTCATATCCACGAGGCTAAATCATGTCATTAGTGCATGAGATGACATCTCCCTGTAAGTAGAACACATAGTTTAGTAGGTGGAGGTGGCTGTGAGGCTGAAGGGTGTTGGCAGAGTCTTCCACTTCTGCCGTGACAGCCAGACACCAGACAAACAGAGAGCCGACAGAGACTTAGAGCTGAGAATAGCAGAGGTGCCCTTTTGTTTCCGTGCAGCCAGGAAACATTGAACTGTCCTGCAGTCTATCACATCCCACTTTGGGGGGAAAAAAGCAGGATTTGCACACAAACTAACTCTAACAAGATTAAAACAGGACATGAGTCAAGACCATGTTGTCCCTGATAATGGCTGTCTTTCAACTGGTCATTTGCTAAATCCTGGATTCTGTTGTTTGGTGTGCTTTCTGTTCACACGTGGTACCAATACAGTTTCAATTACTGCTACCTATTACACAATTACAGTATGATAAAAAAAAAAAACACTGCTGGGTTTGAAAGATAAAACATAACACATTACAGTGAGGTGTAGAAGTCCACCCATAAAAATCGAAGATTTAAACTTCAGGGTAGTCTCCTTGGGCGGCGCTGCATTTCTTTTAGTGCACTTTTTGGAAGTCCTGTTTAGATTCAAGCTGGACTTTCACCGTGGACCCCAAACCTGAACAGAAAGCAAGCATCAGCCTCTGAAGACTTCTGAAACAGTCTAACTAACATTTGGTGATATGAACTGGGTCTCTGGCCATATCCTGGTGACTTACAAGCACTGTAGTAATCTCTAGTATCCAAGGCCAAAGGACACACAAGATGTGAGGATCAGTTTTGCACTGGAGAATTTGGGGTTTGTTTCAGAAGAAACAACCTGCTCTGGAGTGCTTGTGATTTTGCCATTGTGCCGCGGTAAACAGCACAGTGAAAACGGAGAAATAGAGTTTCTGGTGATCCCAAGAAAGTCTTTGCTAACAACCCACCCAAAGATTTGGCTCCTAACAACTTCGCCCTCTTCACTAAAATGAATATTATCTGCAGGTAATAAAATTCCATAATGAAACATGTATGTCACTTGCATTGCACGTGTTCTTCAAATAAATGCACAGTTAAAATCGGGTTTTAGAAAGGTATCAACTACCTAACAAAAAATACCATGCATACAACTTCAACAAGTACAGTAATCCAAAGCTCAGCAGACCTCCTGACCCTAGTTACTAAGCCAGGATAAGCTATTACAATCGCTGTTTGGGGGAGGACTTGAGCAAATTGCCAAATATAAGTGTTTTTCTAACATTTTACCTCCAGTCTAAAGCTGACATATATCCAGAAAGGATTTGTTTTAGAAATCACTCCCATCTCCACGGCCAATGTGCCAAAGCCACCTGCAATCACAGCTTTTCTCATCTCATGTCAGATGCTAAAGTTAGCTTCTATGGCCTTATCTACAAACAGCACTAAACCCGACTGTCTTTAGCTAGTGTTATCTCCCCGTCTAAGTGATATACAGCACCTGCTGCCTGTCACAGATAGACTTAGCCCACACTAAATCCAGCCAGGATGTCCACATTAACGCAAACACGCCACAAAGTTCACCTGCATTACATGTTTTGGCAGAGAAATCAATGATAAATCTCAGTCTTCATAATGAAAAATGTTCAGGGAAGTACTTATTGCCAAGCAATAATCCCAAGGATGGGTTATTGTATTTTCTCTATTGATCCTTCAGATTTATGCACCCACACTTGGATTTGTTGCATGTTGCTGTAAAGAAATAAAATGTATCTAGCATAGTGAGAGATACAGTTCCACACAAAAAAAACCCTCTTTAGTTCTTGGCAGGCTCGATATTAGCTCTTAAAATCAACTATTAATCCAGAGACATCTTGTCACTGTCAATCAGACAGGCGGATCCATGTGTTTGTCTGTGTTTGTCTCACAGTCGCTAGTCAACATAAAAACACAACCTTGGCATCAATTTGTCAGCTTGTCTGGATGGGTCTTAAAATCGGGTCATTATCTCAGCAGGCACAAATCCGCTCTTAGATTGCCTGAGGTAGCGATTCTTACATAAGGCCACCCAACAACTTCCATAGCCATAAACTTATGAGAAACATCCAACAGGTTCAGACTGCATATCGCTCGGGATGAGCTCTTGCTTGTACTGACCAGAAATCTGAACTTTCTCCGTGTCGAGGTTAACAAGTTGCTTCTAAATTGACAGATGAAGTTCATGTGCAGATGCACCCACTGGGTTTCTGATGCAACATGTTAAATAATGAGAATTGGAGTGGTACTGCTTTCTGCAGCCAACAAATAACTGAAGGGAAGTCGGGTTTGAACCCCAGTGGGATTTTTAAAGCTGCAACTTAGCACAGACGGGAAAAAAATTACAAAAGTGATATGTTTTATGGGCTTTCTCTTGATTGGCTGTCACCGAGCTAAGAAAATACTGCTCGGCTGTATCCTCCAGAGTGTCACTGCTCCAGTAGCAACAGGAAATTTATGGCAGTCCAAGCTCTCATAAGGTCTTTGGAAAAAAAAAAAAACTAAGATGGAGTCACTGGAAACAGCACACACTGTACTTTATTCTGTAATTCCTCCTTTTACACAACTAGTTACGATTCAGTCAGCTTGGTGTCACAGGACTTGTCATCTGTTTGGAGATGACGCCAGCTGCAAGTTGTTCAAAACACAAACTGAGTCATGAGCCCAAAGCATCCAAAATCAGAGTTTGGTTTTGATCCTCGACAGAGAGTTTCCTTTAAAAAATGTTCTGGCAAAATCAAACATTTTATTTACAGTCAACAAAGGATTTTCACTCTCATTTTCAAACTGAAAGTTCACCTTTCTGAACCGCTCACCACAACGTATACCATTCATTAAGCGTATTTTTGACTCATCCTCACCAGAGCGCGCCTGCTTTTCTGGAGGGCACTGCATGGTTCAAGACGAGGGTAGGGCGTGTACCTTCGAGTTTATGTGTGTGTGGGTGGCTGGTTTAGTGTCTGAATGAAACAGCATGGGAGAAGAGGGAGAGGAAGAGGGGGGGAATGAATAACGTGTCAGGCTTTTTAGTTGAGAGACTTCTTGTGTTGATGAATAATTGAGCTGTAGTCAGGCAGAGAGCTATTTCATGAGCTCCTCTGTCTCCTAGATAAAATTAGACCCTTCTCTCTGTGTAGACAGTCTCTTTGAACTGCTACTGTCTCAGAGCATCACTCGTCTCTCTCTACAGCTCGCTTGTGCCTTTTTGAGCAATAAGTCTCAGTAGATATGAGGAGTGAGACAAACATGCTCGGTGGACGAGGGGAAATCTGTGTTATACAAGCCAGGAAGCAGAAAAATTGTACTTTACCGGGCTCTGTTGTAGGTGAATTTCGTGTGTGTGTGTTGGGGGGGTTAAACGTATTAGAATAAAAGCACTAATATTATTCTTGTGTTGATTTGGGGCCCTAATTTGATATTCAGAGCTCCCCTCTGCAGAAGCTGTAATGAAGTTCTGTCTCTCCTCTGTCTACCTGACATGCCAAGATCCCCCAGGCTTTCCTGTCTTTGCCCGGCCTCTGAATACCCACAGCCCATCTCAATCTGTCACTCCTGTCAGACCCACAACGCCACCAAAGAACCCAGAAAGTAGGACACTGAGAACTCATAGCACACATACACACACACACACACACACACTGAGAGAAATGTTTCATAAATTGTAGTGAAAAATACACATTTTGCGACAGAGGCCTCAGAGTCCGTCAACGTAATATCTGGTGTTATCTGTGGACAGCCAGCTCTAAATGGGGCATTCAGTGACTCTTCAAAGCCCCCGTTTCTGCGGGGCAACTCGGGCTGCATTGTTACTGTTTTAATTAGAACTGCTTCTTGCCTGCTCCCTGAGATCCACCCAGGCTCAACATCAAAGCGCTGCTCTGAATAATGATGTACCCCTCCATGCCTCAGGTACAGCCTGAATCCCCACCACCCCAACCCACCTCTTCTCCTTATATCCCTACACCCCTCCCTCCACACCTCTTTGTACCTCTCTGCTTCCCAATTTACTGCTATTTCTCTGTGTGCTGACATAACACTATTTTGTCATGTTCGGGGCAGCGAGTTGACGGCGGGCTTTCCGTGCGTTCGTGTTCAATGAGGCTATGGTAGTTTGGCGCTTACAGTCTCGAGAGTCAAGTTCTTTCCATCTGTTCTCTACGAACTGGGTTAAAATCTAACATCGGTTCTTTCTATGTGGAATTTGCATGTTTTCTACAGGTACTCTAACCTCTTCCCACAATCCTCAGCCTATGCAAGTGAGCTTAACAGGAGATTCTAAATTGGCCGAAGCAGTAAATGTGAGTTTGCTTATCTGTCTCTGTGTGTAACCCGTAGAGTGACTGATGACCTGATAAAGGTGTAAACCTCCCATCGCTCTAGATCCACCATCCAACCCCTGACCGTGCACTGGATAATACAAAAATTGATATAGATTTAATTTAGTCACATATCTCATTTTTCTGAACAAAAATCATTACAGTCCTTTATCAAAAGTCCAGAAAGCACAACATACAGTAAATGTATGACCTAATTTTACAGATCACATTTACAGAGAGAGATCAAGTCGATTTCATGGCGGCGGTCCCTTTATATCACAACAGAAGAAGAGAAAAAGGAAGTTTGATGTGTTACTTTCACTCAGCAAACTAAAAGCATCACAGTTCAGTCTTTGCAATGGAAATCCCAGCTGAACTCAAGGTCAAGCTTTTTGTTTTTTTCCAGCAGCTTTCGACTGTTCGAAATGATCTTCACCTGCATCAGTTACGAGCTGCCTCATCGAACACAGATTAAATTAATGTTGCGTAGCTCAAGATTAGCATTATAAGGGACAAACTCATTTATGGCTGCGTAATGAAATTCATCAGACTGCTAGTGAGGGCATTAACAGGCTCTTTAAATGCTTATTTGTACAAAAGCAATTATTTGTCACTGATTTACAATATACAAGAAGTAGACACACTCAAATGTTGCAAATAAAGAAAGCTACCCTCTTAACAATCAAACAAAGCTATAATAACAAGAGAAAGTAATCCATTGAGAATCTTTCTGCCCATGCTGGGCTCAAGCTTAGCTCTTTCCTTTAAAAACATCACCTCATATAATCCATCCTCTGCCTCGTATTGGCTTTCACTGGCGTTCCTCTGTGCTGACTCAGAGCTGCATTCCTCATACACTCCTGTAAACACACACAAGAATGAGGCAACACCAACAAAGTCTCATGAAATATAAAGGTTATGCAATCTCTTGAATCACTGTGCACTCAGCTGATTATTCACTAGGCATGGCACCCATTAAGGCAGATCATATTTTAATGAGTTTAAAACATAGTAGCATCTAGGAACCTAGGAAGCAATGCACAATTATGTAACTCTTAACCTTCTCTTGAATTGCATTGTGTATTGTATTCAAAGCAGGTCACGGATCATCCTCCAGTCAGATGGCGGCTCATTGTGGGGGCTTAATTTAATAATCTGATTTACATAAAACTGGAAGGGGTGTTTAAAATTGCAAGGAAATCTTCACCATGTGTGACTTTTCAAAGTCGTACAATGTTTCGGCTGAAGTATCAAAACTTTGCTAAAGGTTATTTTAGCTCATCTATTTCCCTTTCCTGTAAACGGAAACAAAACATTTTCATTATAAATATAAAATCACCAGAACTTCTTTCACGAGTTTGTCATATAATATTGCAATATTTAGCAATAATGTAACACAACAAATATATACACTCTAGTGTTCTCTAGTACAAAGTTGATGTGATATGACCTTGTGAGAATAGTGCAACTAATTATTTCCTAAATTCACAGCTAGTTGGTGTCATTTTTAAACCAAACATATTTCCAGTATTTCCACTAGTGCTACATGCTAGGCTAATTATAGCTAAACATAATTCTTACAAGTAAAACTGCCTTAATATAGCAAATTTGTCTTAAGAGGCATAAATGAAAGAATAGTTTGACATTTTTAGAAAAGACATTTGAAAAAATAGTTATTCAATAACGAAATAAACAGAACTACTGGTAAACATGGCGCAGTAGCCAGGAGACAGCTAACTCAGCTTAGCATAGCAAATGAAAACAGAAGGTATGGTTAGCTTTCTATGTCCAAAATAGAGATATACTTACAAAAGTCACAAGAAAGTCCCTCACAAGACATGCAGATAGCCCCCACTACAACTTTTTCCATTACCTATTTGTGAAATGTTGTCAATGACTAAGGATTTTTCTGAATAACTGTTGCTATTCTTAGTCTTTAAGCTAATCTAAACACTTCCTGAAGTGCCTCTTTTAATGTATTCTTCAATGCATTAGCCAAATGTTTAACTAATCCTTTAAGAGCAGCAGTGCTAGTTTCAGGCTGTACATTTGATGTACAAACCATGTTTCAGCCCAGAAATGATGTAAATTAAGACTCCCTGCTACAGTAATAAGGTCAACTGAAGAAAAACACATGTTCTTGTACAAATCACATTAGCAAGCATTGCAGAAGGGATTGAAAATACATAATTTTTCCAACCTTTATATTCCACCCCTTCTTTTGTTACAGCAAGCTTAGCACAGTAATCCTACTTTGAGCGTGCTGCATTTGAATTTTTAATCTTAGGTAAAGGCGGTGTGCCGCTTTGCTTGTTAGGACGAGAACAGCAGTGCTACAGCAAAATTACCATGTGGCCTCCGACATCTTCATCAGGCAACAAAGTGCCTATTTTTGTTTGTTGTCCGGATAAAGGCTTGTCAGCTGGCTACAAGGCCGGGATTAATTACAGTGGTTGAGGTGATGTAGTGTTTTCTTTGGTCATGTATTGATGGGGGTTGCTTTGGCCCGTTTAACCTGTGAGGCCTTTAGGGAGTAGAACATTGAGAGCAACCTAAGGCCAAAGTCTGACGCATCTATCATGAGGATTACATCACTTACACCATCAAAGGTCAGTCGCATTAGGTGTTCACAGTTTCCTCTGTGAAAGAGTTGCAGCAGTTTAAAGTGTTGCAGTGAGTTAGCTGTAAAATGTCAACATGTTTCCTTGCAATTTAATCATTTTGTATGGCGTCTGCTTCTCTTCTGCCTCAGTTAATGATGGTACTCAGACAAATAGATGGAGTTTTCTAGAGTAAGTCTTTGTACCGCAGCTTCCCGCTGGGAAAACGACCGTACTGAGAGAACAGTGAACTCACTGTACTCTATTTTCGTGTTATTGGATGAATGCATGCATGTTTGTGTTTGTGCGATGGGGCGGGGTGGGAGCAGAGGGGTTGTGTTAGCGTGGGCGAGCCAGTGAAACAAAAATCAATGCTGTAATTGGCGCGCACCTCCTGATGAAGCTATTTGAGAATCGCAGCCCCAGAGGTCACGGAGAGGATGACCCATGACGATGACATCAGAGCCCAGAGCACAACAACAAACGCGGTCTTGTTGCAGCAAAAACAAAGGATGTTTGTTTGCCGGGTCCTTTTTTCTCTTTCAAGATCCATCCTGTGAGTTGAGAATGTGACGACGCAGTACACTGACCTTTGTTTCTCTGGTAACAGACTCTCTCTGTCGGTCTTCAAAGTACTGAAGGGGGCGAGGGAGGGGGTTGGGGGGGGGGGGGGGAGGGGGGGCTCAGAGTAGCCTTTGGTGTTGAGTGCTGATCACATGAGAAGCTGAAATAACAAAGCAGCCTGATCTACACACAGTCATGTGAGTCAGATCTCTAAATACCTGAATTAACACTGATTCCTGATCAAGTAAATAAGCATAAGAAATGCATATTAAAATGGATCTATAAATCCTATACAGCCCTACTGTGGAAGTACATTGAAATAGTATCATGACTTTCATTTCCCAGCCTCCTCAATGTCCCAGACACTGAAGATAACAACACCAGTGCAATGAGTCAGCATAGTCATCCATCCTTCTAAGGTTATTGGCAAGCCCCTCTGAGGATAACATGACATGACAGTGGAGCTGCTAAAGTCTTCTGTCTCCTGCCTCTTCGCAGAGGTGTATGCAGTTATGAGGGGAACAAGATGCAAATTGCAAATGTTAGACCAAGCATGAAAATGCGAGGGAAAGTGATTTATGGTGCAATCTGTGAGTATCCCTCTTAATTAATATCGTGTCATATTGTCCATGGACGAGGTTTCTCTGATGAAGCACGGGAACGAGAAGACACTGGAAATCCTGGACGGCTTTCAGTAATGGGGCACCGAGATAAATCAAAGATAGTTTTTGAAGTACAAGCCATAGGGGATGTGTAATTAAGTAAATGACACGGCGTCTTTCTCGAACACGGCAGGCCAAACGTGGCTGTAATATTACTGCCACGTGTGAGATGAATGGAAATGGGAACGTTGTGTCTGTGTAAAAAGATCCACGATAACATTTACAGCCAGCAGAGAGTGTTAATGGCAGTGTGATGGCTGACATTAACATTTCAGGCATGTAACAAGCTGCCGGCATGGAGCAGCTACCTGCGATTCGTGCACATTACCACCAACGTGATAAGCCAAAGTCTGTGTTACAGATTGCTGCACAATTGTGTTATGTGTTTATACACCACCTTGTATTTAATCGTGAAATATTAATCCTCAGGTTTCTTCCTGTTAAAAGGGTTTTTTTCTTTCCCGCTGTCAGCAAGTGCTTGCTCAAAGAGGGTCATCTGATTGTTGGGCATTTCTCTCTATTTATGTAGGGTCTTTACTTTATTATATAAAGTGCCTTGAGGTAACTGCTGTTGTGATTTGGCACTATATAAATAAAACTGACTTTGGTTCTCACATATTTGTATACCACTGAAAAATGCAAAGCACGGGATAATAATGAGAACTACTGTAAGGATGTTTTTAATTAAATGAAAGGAGTCTGCACAAGTGTAATAAAATAGCAGCTTCAATACTTACCCGATGAAATAAATACAAATCACTTTTTGTCTTTAATTAAATTATAATTAAACTTAGCAGTTGTAGTTATTGAATGAATGATAAATGATCCGTCTGGTATTTCTATATCATCTATGTTATGCAACAGGAATGCAATGTTTTTATGTGAGATGACAATAAAGCTCTTACAAAACTCTTGAATATGATAATCGTATTGATTGTGACAGTAAAATCAGATATCATAGTATAAAATTATGCAAGGTTACATCAGGGTTTCTCTGATTCTGTTGCTCTTTCTATTCTGATGCCATATAGGGAACTATATAACAGATATACTGAATTGTTGGATTTGTCATTACAAATGACATTACTTACATGGGACAAGTTGAATCATTTCATATAGGTCTCACAGGTAAAAAGTGCTTGATAAAATAATTTGACCTTAATTTCCATTTGGTTGCTGTTTAGAAGCGACCTGGATTTTTGGAGTTCAAACTCCATCTGCTGATGACAATTGTGTTGCTAATGGACAACCAGATGGGCTTTTACATTTGTTTTGGATGTCAGGAGTGAGCTCTGAAACTCTAGATGAAATGTAGTTTGGATCAAACGCTGCATAAAACTTTGATTGTGACAGGCTTCAGCAGCCCCTCCCTTCATGTATGAAAGGCAGCCAGAAATACTGCCAATCATCGGAGACAGAGAGCGCATCCAGTCTTTGTGCTCACGTCTGTGCCCGTCGCTCAGCCTGGTACTGTCAGCAGTTCCGCACCCCCTCAGGATTCCCGCAGCGCCATGTGGCAACGAGGGTCACATTGCATTCTGGGAGAAACTCTCCTATGATCCCCCTCTGGGCACAAACCCCCACCTCTCCGCTAACAATCTTGCCCGGTCTCCTCCAAAAATTCCTCTGCCCCCCAGGGCACTGCACAGCCCAAAATAACAGGACACATCAGCACTTTCATCTGCACCCCTGAGCAAGCTCAGACACTGCAGCAGCAGCTGTTAGACCACTCGCAGGCACGGATAGTTCTGAAAAGTACTAAGGCACTATAGTTGGCACACCCCTTTCCCCCTCTAGTGATACGAGCACAGACTGAGCCAGACTTGGATAAGAGTGCCAAGCTAGGTGGGGCTGACAGAGTTGTCCTTTAGCCGTCCTTCAGAGAAAGACACTGTAAGATGAACACACTGCATAAACACCAGTTTGCCGCTATGGTATCCTATTAGGGCTAAGTCGGGGTATTAGATGGTAAGGTAATCAGTGACATGTAAGGGCTTATTGTCAAAATTTATACCACGTATGGCCACAAGATACATTCTTAAACTTCTCTGGCCTTCCTAAATTTCCCTGGTTATTTGATGAAAGCCACAATACAGACAGAGCAGAGAGAGTACTGAGATAAAGGAGGATTTCTTCCTGGGATACAAACTATACACTTCAAACAAAGCACAATACAGGCTGTTCCACAGATAAATATATTTATCGCTGTTAAATAAAAAAATAAAAAAATAATGGTATCAGCAGAGCAGCAGAAAAAGTTACTTAGATAAAGGTCATAGAGGCCGGTTAGGTTACTGTGTCACTTTGTAGATCAACACAGTAAAACACATGACCTCTGTTGAAAGTTGCGACTTTGCAACAGAGAAGCCTGATGTATCTGAAGAGATTGTTTCGCAACACCTGATGGAGGAGTGTAGACCTGCCGGTAATAACTCACAGTCAAGCTGTTTGCTGCAGGGTACAAACATCAACCTTATGTGCAAAGGAGGAAACAGAAATATGTACTGTAGAGTAGGAAAGATACAAAAAAAGCTCAGTACTTTGAAGATAAAATGATTTAGATTTTAAAATATTTATTTTCAAAACCATTATATTTTGTTGTAAAGGATTTATTTATTTTTAAAGGAATGTGACACTCTAATTATCCATGAACATTAAGATTAACGTTGAGCTAACCAAGCTGCAAAACATGAAGACATGAAGCTGGCTCTCATAGACGGTATAAAACATTTTTCCGGGTTGGAAAAATAAAGCCAGCATCGATCTGCATTCCGGCGGCTACCAGATGGCGATACCTGTGGTTGCTAAAAGACTTCCAATCCCATAGATGTCTGTTGGCTTCTGTCTCTACCTCTGTTAATGCATTCCTGCTGGACTTATAGCCTCATTCACTCATTTTGGGTCATATTAAATTAAAAAAGGTAGTGTTTTGTAAAGCTTGTTCATACCATGTTTCAAAATGAAGAATCTGTGATATCAAACCTCAAAAGACAGTCAGCTGTCAATAACAGGACATTACCCAGTGAGCACGTAGTCTAATATTAAAACCCGCCCTTCTGCTTTTGTGACATCAAGATGACAGAAAGGCTCAGCTCAACACTTCAAAACAAGATTTCACAAACCAACAAATTACGTAAAAGTAGGTCACAGTCATTATAGCTAAGTTGTCTTTTTTAATGTGTTATGGCTCCAAGAAGGACTCAGTCCTTATACACTTTTCATAAATTTAAATAATAGATAGAAATACATTTTTATACAACCTGCTTATTTAGCACTGACTGGAAAATGTTAATACCTAAACATTTCTTTACCAAGACTATTGCAAGTTTGTGTGACTGGCTGCTTTCAATACATGTAGCGTTAGCTGCTAGCTTTTAACTTCACTTTAGCTCTGCAAATTGGCATCAGAGAGCTCGACTCAAATTGACTGTGTTTGTAGTGTTGGTGCCTTTTTATGGAAATAACAAAGCTTAGCTTTGCGGTTAACATACAAACCATCGAAGAAGGCTATACTCCAGCGCTGGTGAGTGATGTTCTCTTATTTTATAGGTATGCTACTTAATTAGCAGCTAGCTGTACGTTAGCCAAGCTAGCTAGTCGCTTTTGTCATGTAATGCTAAAATCCAGGTGAAGGTAGCTTCACTTCTCATGTTTTATTCCCAGATGCCACATTTTATAAAAAACTTTATTTTTTCGAGTTTTTCTAATTTAAGTTCAATTTAATTACAAATCCCACAAACTGTTTCTTCAAGGCACTTTATATAAGTTACAAGTCTGCATTTCCAAGTTCCTAGTTGGAATTTGATTCTGGAACTCCCCCTCAACTCACATTTCGCACTCGGAAAGTTGAAGCAAAGTCGAACCAACCCAAACGTAACATTGCAAGATGGCAACACATAACGTAAACAGCAGTAAAACTGTAAACTTTTAATACCTTGCACTGATCAGGCTCTACCCATGAATGTGTTTTTAAGGGCACAAACTAGTATTATGCTGTACTACTAGTGAAACCAACCAAAACGAATCCTGTTTTTTCTCACATTTTCTGGGACATGCTAACTCAGAAGTGACATCCCTCCCAAGTTACAACATCCGACTTCTAAGGTATCTGGAGCGAAGCAAAAGATTAACCATGAGAAAACCCCAACAGCCATTTGCTGAGACTGGTTGGGGGTAAAGGTTGAATGACCCAAATGAAGTACTGACACTTTTTAAACCAGACCAGCAAATTGTACTGCAGCAAAGATATTTGGTCCCTGATCACATTTACTTAATAAACACAACTGACCATGTTCAAGGGTGGGAAGCCAGTTAGGGATGATGCCCTTCCAGCAGCTCTTGGTGGTTGGCTAAGTCCATGGGGGTTCATCATAACCCCCCTTTAGTAATGCTCTTTCCTAGCCTGGAGAGTAATACAGCTTCATTGAGCATTTTTGAGCTGGAGTTTAAAAAGAGGAAGAAGAGTGTAAAGTGTAGCAATAAGGTTTTCTATGGACTGTGTGTGCTCTCGCTGTTTCCCTGGCAACGGACATATTGACATGCTGCAGTGCTGCTGCTGGAAGTTGGCGGGCAGCCAGGAAGTACCCTGCCTGCACACAATCTCACATTCAGTTCTTTGCCAGCACTATCACTCCAGCTTCACGCAATTCCCATCTCACTTTTGTTCCCCATGTTGGTGGGTTTCTGAGACCAGCTGAACGCCAGTCTGAAGACTAATGACTTGGGTGGATTGTGCAGCGTGTGTTTGTTGGGTGTTGTTAGGCAGAGAGAGGAAAAAGAAAGACAGCACGATGGGGGGAGGGAGAGCGAGTAAGAGCCAGAGAAAAACATGGAGGTAGGAGGGAGGGGTGAAGTCTGTGCCATGCGGTGCTTGCATGTTAAGATGAATAGAGGGAAAGGAGAGGCTCGTGTTATGTTACAGGAACATAGTAGAGGCTTGGGGGGTTGGGCTCTACATCAACAGATGGATAAACCCGAGAGAAGAATGCGTGCCAAGCGCCAAATGTATCAGCGGCTTGCTGGGGCATGAAAATGTCAGGTGTCAGCGGCGAGCCACGCGGTCGCTGCTATTTATACAATCCACCATGTGCTGAATGTACACATAAGGCCTTGTGAACGAGGATGACGGGGGCTAAGGGTAGGAGTATTGCCATGCAGAGGAGGAGGAGGAGAACTGGATAGATGAGTGGCTGACTCACCTCTTTATCTGCCATGGATACAGACAGCCTGAGAGGAGCCTCCGTGGCCCTATGTGTTCACTTGGGTTGGGCACGGAAATGTCAACACTACAGAGGGTTGCGCATATCTAACAACCTCATAGAGGGATAAGGGCTAGCATTATCTCATCACTGCTGGGAAAGCTGTACTTAGATCTGGGGCAAGTGTTGACTGGTCATGTTAGAAACACACAAAACACACACTAGCTACCACATTTCATGCTTTCTTTTTCTGCCGCCGTCTTCGAAGGGCAATAAAATGACACATGCAGCTCGGAAAGGAAATTCGCCACAGCTCCATGCTGACTGAAAGCAATTTAGTGGGTTCTTACTCTCCAATTAGTGACCGGCTGGTGAACGAGTAACCCCATCAAAACACATCAGTTGGCATTTTGTTGCACGGCCTTTTTGCAAAGCCCTCGGGCTCTATGTCAACTGCGTCCTTGTCCGGACAAAGCCTCCTAAACCCGGGATTTCATTTCCACATTGTGCCCCGGTGTCCCCTTCATTGTTGATTTTTCCACTATGTGCAAGGCCAGGGCATTTGTACCAGTCTGTTAGGCCCACGTCAAAAGGAAAAGTATCTGCTGTTGATGGCTGGGCCATTCTTGTTATTCATGTCATGCCTGGTGGTTTAGTAGGGCAGGGTGCAGAATTTTCCAGAAGCAGCTGTGTGCTAGTGAAACTGACAGCGTGCCAGCCCGAAAGGGTTTCTATCTCTCTCCTCTCTCTCTCTCCAAAAGCCTCCCGCCCCTCCCTTCCCCTCCATCGGCATGCTTGGCTCGACGCCCGGACTTACTCAAACTCACACTCAACCAGAAATATCCGCTCTCTCCCCCCTCCTCCCTCCCTTGAACATATCCCTCTGGCTGAACAGAGAAGCTTCCATCACTGCGGATGACATTGGATCATTTTTCTCCCCCTGCACATTCCAGCCAAAGAGGAGGACAAGGGAGGGGAGCGGCTGCTGTTCCTGCTCTGTGATTATATCATTACAGAGCAGCAGACATGTATACAGTATATCAAGCGCAACCTGTCATTAGCATACTTTATTTCGTGATGGCTAAATACAAGTGCGCTTTTGTTGGATCCAAATAGATGGATGGATCGCCTTTGTGCCCGCACGGCAGAGTTAAATCTGCAAATGCTTTCCTCCGAGCACTCTGAATTTCACTCCATCAACCTTGAGCTATAAAAACCCTTCTGTTATTTACTGTACCATTATCCGCCACCCCCAACCCCAGACACCTGTTGTGACATAGCTCTGCCCGAGCTATCAGATACTCCAAAACGGCTCTGCTTGCGATCTAAATAAACCTGCCCGAGCGACGCAGGTTGTGTAACGCACTCGAAGTCACCGGCTCTAATAATAGACCACACCTGTCAAGCACAGGCCCTGCTTGTTCTCTGTGCTGACCTGACCTCCTCTCGCTCCTTAACGCCAACTCAAACGTTCCACTGCTGGGAAGATAACCTAAACAGTTCCCGAGAAAATTAGTTCAAACAAACACAGAAAACAATAGGAGCGGAGAGGAGGAACGAGAGGTGGAGGTGAAATCAAGAGAATAGAGCACTTGATTGGCAAGGGAGACCAAACAAAGGCGATAAAAGCTTTATTCTGCCTCTGTAGAGATTGTGCTATGGCTGCCACTATAAGCCTTGATTGACAACAACATTAGCACTCGGTGAAGAAATGGCTCCCACTCACTGTTATGTAACATAAAAAAAATACAGCGAATTTGTGGATGGGTGTTCGTACGTGTGTGTGTTTGTGTGTGTGGGCATGTACGCATGACGTATTCCCAGATAAAAACAAAAGTGACAGGATATCTAAGAGTGTTGTTCTTATCTTCTGACAACTGTATGCCTTTAAGGAGATGAAAGGCGATGTACAACACACTGAAGATCTCTCAGGAATCCTGGATTTATGCAGCACATAAAAGTTGTCTCAGACATTTTTTGTGTGTGTGTGTGTGGTGCTTTGTTGTTTGGCAACACGACAGTGAAAGTTTAATTGCGTGTTTGCGGCGGAGGCAGCTGATCTCGTTGCACGCAGACACGGAGTGCTGTGTCCCGGCTTGAACTGGCCATAATTGCCCCCCTCCCTCTCTCGTCGCCTGGCCATAACCCTAGAGAGGAGAAGGCAAGGAGCAGAAAGGGACGGCAGGAAATGAGCAACCCGTAATACATCACCACAGATCTGCTGACACACCCCAGGGACCAAGCGATTCATCAGACCACCAGCCCGCCCTCTCATCAGGACATTCAGATACAGACCAGCAGTGCAAAGAAGGCTGCAATCAGATGGACGGCTAAAGCATTTTTTTTGCTGCATCATATCACTGCAGCGTTTCCTTTTTCTTGTCTCAACATGAATCATGATTATTAGAAATGATCTGTTTAACCTCTGTACTGTGACCGGGGCACACTCGACTCTCCGTACATAGGCTTGGCATCATTATTCAAGCTTTAAAGGCAGATGGCCCTCAGAAGCCATCGCATCCATGAAATCCAGGTTCTCAGCTGACTAAACAAGCATCTTGGGGGTGCAGAGAGACAGACAGTCACCTGAACACCCCCCCGCACACACACACACACACACACACACACAGACACGCAAACACAAGCTTGCACACTGTAACCACCACAAAGCTGACAGCTCAACCAAAGCCTCATTCACCAAACACACAGGGGAAAAGACAGCACTTTTTTGAGCAACACTCCACCAGACAGTCAATCACTATGATTGCATCTGAGTTTCTGAAAAGGTCTGGCTCCCAGTCCTTCTGTATATATAGTGCATTTTCATGAACTCTAGTTCATTTTGGATCTTTCCCAAAAAAAACCTCAAAGCACTGAAAATCCACAGCAGGGCGGCAGGCTGAGGATCCTTCTAGATCAAAGTGGTGCTCGCTGCTCCCATATTTACTTTTAGCATGGCTCTTATTGCCAGCTAAATCTAACTTTAGTTTGGCATGTCAAAGGCAGCAGCAAGCATCTTACTACCCTGACTGGCACGCACCTCCCAAAGGCCCAAAATACTGTGTCCGGAAGGTAAAGAAGTCGTGGCTTCTATTAAACACGACTGCATTTCTGCCATTATTAAAACTCTGCAGGGGTGTATTTATGTTACAAATGTCTCCAGTGGAGCAAATTTAGACCTTGTTGTGGCCTATTTTCTCCAGCCATGTTGTTATGTACCAAAAATTCTCGATTGCACGCGATAACAGTCCCCTCACACGCCTCCTGTTTTTCATTTGGCATAGTAGCACCACGCCATCTTATCAGCTGATCCTGAGCCAGAAGCTAGGAGTAGTTGCTCAGCAGAAAGAGGAGGGATTGTGCTGGGCTCGGCTATAATATGAGAGAAAGCCCAAATGCTCTTGGATCAGTCCCATGCTTTGTCCTCATCCCTCATGTTGCCTCTCTCCCTCGTTCATTTTTCATCCTCTCTCCTTTCATCTTTTTCTCCTACGCTTCTCTCCTTCCTCTGCATCCTGCTCACTCTCTTCTTCCACCTCTCTCTCTCTGCTCCACTTATAAGATTTGGCAGCACTCCAAGATCTGAGAAAAACATTGGAGGCATAGCCTCGTTCTGATGTCTGGAAAGAGGGGGAGACTGAGAGAGTGAGAGAGCGCCAGAGTCCTCATTTCCATTTCACAGACTCCATTCACTGCAACACCAGAGCAAAAAGGGAGAATACAGGAATACGGAGAGGTTGAGTCAGAGAGAAACGGATGGATGGAAAGATAAGGCAGGAAGCGATCGCAAGGAAGAAAAATGGAAAATTAGGTTCCCAAACCGCAGCGATAAAGCTAATAAAGAAATCCAGAGACAAACATGAAGCATGAAGTGAGGGAAAGGTGTCCCCATACTATCTTTTAAACAAAAAAACAAACAAAAAAGCTGTGTGTGCCCTCTTAAAGACACTGTTTTTGTGTATGTTCAGTTCCACTGCCATCCAAAACTACATTTAAACACATGTAATTACAGCAGAGAAAACACTGAACAATTCATGGCGCTCTTGCAGTAAACAAGCCTCATACCAGTTTGAGGGGAAAAACACACATACACACACATTTGGCACTCAACATTGCAATCATCTTAACTTTGCTGGCCTTCATGGTAAACAGGCCAGTCAGATGTAACACCCCCCCGGCCCCTGTCCCCACTCTGCGGACCAAGCCAAGAATCAGAAGGGAAATTTTACACATCCTGCGGATCCTCCTAATTGCTGGTTGAAGCCCCAGCTTCTCCCCCGGTGCTGAGAAGAGAAACCGTCATTACCAGTCTCGCAGGAGCCCGAGCCCAGCACCAAAGGGGAACTTTGATTGATGAAGAGAAAAAGAAGCAGATCTGAGCGTGTCCTCGATACAACATTTGCTGTGACCTTGTTTTCCCTGACAGGTCTAAAATTAACCAAGCGGCTCAGTTATACTGGGAGTGGAGAAATGTAGACCAGATTCTCCTTTTGGCGCGTCCCCGTCTCTGCTTCGCTTTCAGGGGATTACAGCAGCACGAGCACGCCTTTTGATTTATTGTGCTAAACATGGATTCATTAGTGAAACAGCTGGCTACATTGAGTGCTTTAGTGTCTCCCACACAGGCCTTCCCTCCCTCCACCCACCCACTGGACCATATTCAACATTTTTTGATGTAAAATAAATGCCTAAGGATTAGAATTTGTAGTTGTGTTTTTCAATGAACACGCTGTCAGCATTGGCGTCACGCTTTGCTGATGTTTCGAACAAAACGAACGTCAACAAATGCGATTATCTTTTTTAAAAACGGTGTCATTTTCTGAGTATTTTTCCATACGTGAAGGAGAAACGCTTATCTGTGCGGGCAAGTGCTAGAATAAACTCATCTAGTGCTGTAAAGACAACAAATATGAACTCTGAGTTTTACTATCGCGCCGACATCTTTGTGTAATGCCCGAGTTAATCATTACCAGGAGAGGCAGCCAAGCAGCACACACTGGCTGCGTCACCTATCTGTTATTGCCTTTCACTTAGCTTGATTAACTGGATTGTGTCGAGTCAATATCGATCAAACAGTCAATGAAGGATTTTATGACCATTGATTGGACCCGCGGCCGCATGATGAAAGATCGCCGGATTTCAGGGATATTTCAAACACTTGACTGTAGCCCAGCAAAAGCCCCAAGTTGCTATCCGGAAGCAGTGGGAAGAGAAGGAATCGAATTAAACTTTACCCAAGGTTGGACTTGGATTTCACCCGGTCAGGTTTTCTATAAATCATTTGAGGGTAAAAACACATCAAAGTCCGGAGCGCTCACCTCACAAGCAGGGCTTAGACATTAAAAATCCCTGGAGGTTCGCGTAAGTAAACATAATAAAAACGTGAGTCATTAACCACAAATGGTTCCTGCGTGATCGTACCGAAAGCAGGAGAGATGATTCACTTTTTTTTTTTTTTTTAAAGAAAAGATGTATAATCAGAAAAATGAAAGCTGAACGTCATGCTATCAGCTCTGTGCGGCCCTGATCCTCACATGCTGGCTGTTTACAGAAAAGCTCCCTCCCTACATATTAACAAACAGCCTGCACCGGAGCATCTGCCGTGCACCGATTTCACCGGTAACCACGCAACACCAGAGTGCTGTGTTATGACAGAGCCACTTCCAGGGACACAGTATCACTGTATTAGATATGGCGCAAGCTATTTCAGTCAC
This sequence comes from Neolamprologus brichardi, assembly GCF_056152115.1. Lineage (NCBI taxonomy): Eukaryota > Metazoa > Chordata > Actinopteri > Cichliformes > Cichlidae > Neolamprologus > Neolamprologus brichardi. Next base: position 22,166,311 of record NC_142116.1, read on the forward strand.
CACTGGACAAACAGGTACTGCGTCTGCTGTCATATATCTTTACGAGCACAGAGGAAAGCGAGAGAAGGAGACGTGTTCATTTACGTCTCATTGCATCATCTTTCCAGGTTATAAAAACCTGTCTCTCAACTCTGATATTCTCAGATGTGGCAATTTTAATTTGGTTGGCAGTATAGTGTGATAAGGAACAAGTAGGTCAATGAGTCAACTGATTAACAAAAATTTTTTAATAAAATCTCTGAGAACACCACGTAAGGTGGAATAAGGGCGTGTTGTTGATGGGCACAGTAAAGTGCTGCCTTTATCAATGTGGGCTGCATTTCTCGTTTTAAAGTCCAACTGATAAGATAGCTTTCCAAAGAACGGGAAAAGGGTGTATAAACAAACAGCTGCCTGGAAAACGCGCACTCATGAAAAACACGTTTCAAGCTTTAAATCATACTGTAAAAGCTGACGCGTGCTCTGAAGTTACCTTTAGAGTTGCCTTTATCCTTTGCAGCCCTTCCAGTCTTCTCGGTTAGGGGACAATAATTATCCCTGCTATTCTTAGTCGGCTAAATGGGCGAGTGCAAAGGCTGTGTTTTCATTCAACATCATGAATCAATCAGTTAATCGGGGACACCATGCAGCCTGTTAAAGAAGCGGGTAATCACAGCTTTCAGGTGCCTTCCAAAAATACCATCTTAAACATGTCTGCCAGAGCAAGAACGTCAGTAAATCCCCGGCTGAATAGCAGATTCATGGGCACCACGGTGAACAGTAAAGCAACAATGTCAGAGCAGTTTGTGGGCCTTTAATTAAGAAGAAGAAGAAAAACAATCTGCTTTTGGATTGTGTGCTGTTTGAAAAATCAGGGAGCTAGCAAGAAGCAGATTACGTCTGAAAATAATTACGCAACTGCCTGCTAACACCAAGCCCTCCTTTCTGCTAGATATTATCCTCCATGTCTGGGTCTGTGTGGTCAGCTACTCGGGAGCTCTTTGTCTGAGAGAGAGCAAAAAATAGTCTCAGGATTGCTTTTCATCTAGACATACAGTAGCTGCAGTTTGTCACTTAATGGCCCACTGTAAGCTCCTCAATGCTTGTAGAGACCAGTAAGGGCTGCCATTAGCGATACAAGAGTTTGTAGGGGGTTTTGTGCACGTTTGTGTGTGACTCCACTGTCAAAGAAATTGCAGCAGCAGTTGCATTTACATTTGAAGGCATACAGAGCGAGGCTGGCATGTAAGGCAGCGTGGATGTTTACTCCGTTCTCAGCGTGGGGAAGGGTGCTGCATTATGAGTGCATGTTCAGTGTGACACAAAAGGCTAAAACCGAAAGCAAACAGTGTGCTGCTGCAGTGCTAATTGTACCTAACGTATGCTTGGAGTTGGTTTGTGAAGCTGATTTTATTCGTTATCTGTAGTTTGTCATCTGCAGACTAAACCAAAAGTATGTTTTTTAATAAAAAAAATTCTCTCTCCTTACATATATATATATATATATATATATATATATATATATATATAGGGAGAGAGAGATATAAGTTATATGTGTAATAAAACGAAAAAAGCCAAACACCTTTGTGACGTCAGACACAATCTGCATACAAGCTTGAAAAATACACGTCACCAGAAAAAAAAACCCAAGGGTGGTTATTTTCAGGAAAAGTCCAAATTTGCGGTCACACGGCGTGGTTTGCACTATTGTATTATGTTGACATTCATGCACGTTTTCATTACTGACTCGACAGATTCCAGCTGACTGAACATGACTTGGCACCTAGTTCTGCAATCAGTTACAGCGATGCACAAAAGTCGAGGACAGTGTGTCTTGTATTTTTTTCCTTTTTTCTTGTTTTTTTCCCAGCCAAGCTTCTCCATGAATCACATAAGACACGTGTGCATAAAGAGAGACAGAAAAAAAAGGCTCTTCCGTCCTGCAGCTTGAAACAGTAGCCTGCTCATGTTGTGTTGTGTTGTGTTGTGTTGTGTGCAGCGTAAATCAAGTCTCCTGAGCCGTCACAACAACAAGCCTGCATGTCAGAGCCGAGAGCGCTATCTCGTCATCTGTCCACAGCCCCTTGTGTCACTTATTCACTCAAAATGAAGCAAGCTCAGACAATATGTTCATACAAGATCAGAAATTGTATTTGGCAATTTTTAAACAAGTGCATACAAGTACAGCTAAAAGCATTTTTAGTTTTGCCAAGTGCTCGTAGAGTAGCATTAGTCACATTCTACGTTAAACAGGAACTGCCACCAGACCTAGAAGTACATCAAGAATTTTTTGTTAAACATCAACAAAGAGGAACGTAGTTCATTATAATGAGTACATACCTTTATCTTCAAAAATATAGAAACACAATGTATTCAAAAATCAAAAATTATACAACCATGTTTTACGAAGTATACTCTTCCCTTGGGTCCAATATGTACAAGTCCGTTAGTTTGTTTGAATGGTATGTATGTGATATTTATATATTTATACTCATATTTTTTTTGCTTCCCCTCCCCAAAGAAGTGTTCAGACAAAAAAAAGAAAAAAATCAAGGGTCCCTCTCCTTTTTTACTTTGACATCTCCTGCAAGGATGGTGGCGATTTCTCCTTGCATGAAAGCCCATGGTACGTTCGAGCCAACCAGGGGGCATTTCTCTCCACTTGGACAGTACACTTCACCCGTGGCGCCTTGCTGCTTTATGCTTTCCCTTGAGCATGGGAAGCAGAACTTGTGAGAGGGCACAGACGGGCACTGAACAAAGTGTGTGTCCTCCAAACGCTCGTGGCACAGCGTGCAGCACAGAGGTATGCTGCTGGGTACAGAGGAGTCCGGAATGCTTTGTGGGGGGTGCACTTGGTCCATGCCTGGCACATGGGGGGTGCCTGCACTCGGCGCCTCTCTCTGCGCCAGCCTCCTCTGATTAATGGAGGACGGCGACAGGGGGCTGCTGCTGTTCCTCCGGGTGGTGGAGTGGACTTGGTTGGCGTCCTTGGGAGAGCTGTTCCCACCTGCGTTGTCTGCAGCCATGATGAGCGCCGCCATGGGGGACTGACCATTCTGAGCTGCCTCCGGTGGGGTGGTGCGGGAGTGAGGGGATATTGTGGAAGGGGGAGAGGCGAAGCTTGGCGGGGGAACTGGAGGCATTTTCAGTCCGTCAGTAGGTGGTGGTAACCACTGCTGTCCCTCTCCGTTGAGCTTGGCAGCTGTCGCCTCTCCCTCCGGTTCAGGTGATGCTTTTCTCTTGTTGCTCCCCCGGGGATGTTTTCCTCTGTCTGGAGGTAGGAAAGGGTTAAACAGAGCAGTTGAGTTGCACAGCTCATACAAGGATCAACAATTAGCCTGAAAGGGAGATGTGAATTTTGCCAATTCGTGCTGCACCACAGGCTACAAAACAATAACAAACACAGCAAAGGATTCAAAAAATTATTTATAGCCCTTATAATATTAGGGCATGGCTTTATAAATACCATTTTTACCATCTTGACACATTCCTGGGTGGAAAATTAATAAATCAGTAATAAAAATTAAATTTTTAAAAATGCACAGTATAGATAAAACATTCCTGCCTTTTAATGCTCACCTGACTTGGAAAGAGTGGGGCCGGGCTCATAGACCATAGCTCTTTGTGGCATGGGCACATGGTCCTTCTTGTACCTGGTCTCGAACGTGGTGTGCAGAGCCATCAGGTCCCTCACCGTTTTGCCTTTGCCCATCCAGTCCGGGTCTGCCCTGTTTTTGTGGCTCTCCGAGATCTCCGGCGTGAGACTGTCGGGTCTGTGCTTCTCCTTCAGCTCTCTGTCGTGCTCGGTGCTGGAGACCGAGGCGGGTCTCTTGCCCATGTCGGCGGGACTACCGCCCGCCAGAGTGGAGGAAAGCCCGATCGGGTTCCTGCCGTTGACGGCATGCCCCGGGGTCAAGCCCCCGTTAGGCAAAGGCACTAAATTCGGGGGCACCGTGTTATTCCTGCGCGGGTTGGGGCTCTGGCGGTTCAGCTCTGGTGGCTCGTCAGGCTTAGGAAATCCATTAGGGAGCTGGATGCCGTTTGTCTGCCCTCTAGGCTGATACTCTGGACCCAGCCTGGGCGGGCGGTCGGACAGAGGGTAGCGGTCCAGAGGCTGCGGCGGCCGGGAGCCCGGATCTCCCCCCGCAGCGTGGTTGATCGCCTGGATCTCCTTCCCGGAGAGCTGCGACTTCCCCGGCCCGGGAGACCTGCCCTCCTGAAAACCGTGAGCCCTTTTAAGCTGTCGGGCCGTCTCGATGACAAACTCAATGCGGTCTGCTCCTTCGTAGTTGACACATCCCCTGCAGACGGGCTCGGTAAAATCCCAGATCATGGCCCAAGGCATGCGGGGCAAGTCGCATAAATAACACGACTGCCTCCTGGAAGAAGCAGCGACCGCCGCGGACGACATAGCGCTCGTCGTCGACCCCCCGAAAAGAAACCCAAAATGTTGCCTTCTTCCCCCGCTCTCTCTTGTTTTTTTCCTTCCTCCCGAACTCCCCCGCAAAAAGAAAGCGAATAAAGAGCAATTTCCGTTAGTCGAACAACAACAAAAAATGTAATCTCGTCCTCTCTCCGACTTCTAGAGCAACAAGGTTGAAGTTTTAGAGGGAGAAGTTCATGACGGTGTGTACTTTACTACGGCGCTCCTCTATCTATCTCCACTGACTCTCCTCTACTACTGGCTCAATGTAGAAAGTGACGTCACAGCTCTAAGCGCCTACATCCACTTCAGTTTCTATTGACTTGATTTCTTCGACAGACCCCTCCACCCCCCTCCACCACCATCACTACCACCACCACCACCTCTCCCCCCACTTTACTGCAGCCTCTTGTCACTCACCGCTTTTCTCTCTCTCTCCCTTTTTTAATATTTTAACTTAATCACCTGAGCTTCTGCCAACAAAAAAAGCACCCAGTTCAGCTTCACCACCGCCTCCGACTCCGGAATAACCCACGCTACTGTTATTATTATCATCTAACCTGCAAAAAAAATAGGTCCACCGGTACCAGCCTGCACGCTGCTAAAAGAAATATGGCTGTAGGTTAGCAACAGACCGCCAGGGGATAATAAAAAAAGCGACTTTCAAGCTCCTCCGGTTGCTGCTTTGTCCTAAATTCAGAGCATTATCCGGTTCAGGCTGCAGCTTGTTTTTCTCAATGCACCGCGCCTCGACGCAGTGAGCTGCTGCTACTACTACTGTGCACTGAATGAGGTGGGTCGACCCTGAGAAAAACAGCGATTGTAATCCAATGGCAGATCTTATATTTATACAGAGGATCTCAAAAATGTGTTATTGTAGCACATGGGCACAATTTACAGGCTTATTGGAGCGACTTTACGGCCCGTATTTTCTCTCTTTTGTTTGTGCCAGCTCACCAGGGTGAATTCAGGATGTACACAGTTAGTCTTTTAGTTATGATTAGATAATATTTTCCTGGCTTGTTAATGTTTAAAGAAAAGAATGAGAGAGGGAGAGGAGAAGAAAAAAGGCGCCTCCACCAGCCAGTAACCAGGAAGCTCAGTCATGAGGTGGGGATTTCCAGCCAGTGTGTTGTGAACTTGAATGGATTGGGGTTACAGCATGAATATAGCCTGCTGTAGCTGTGCCCACATATATATATATATATATATATTTTAATATTCTTGTGCACGGAGCAGTCCAAATCTGCCACTGCTGAAATGAAATGGCACTGGAGTGAATTAGTGATTCAGACTCATTTCAAGCGACTTTAGCAGTCAAAGCAGCTCAACAGATATTAGTATGAAAGATTTAACAAGATTAATGACTCTACTCTAGTGTGGCATGTTTTACAGAAAGGCAAAAAGAAAGAAATGATATTAGAAACAGGTCATGTGGCATAACCTCAGCCAAAATCCCCTGAAGTAAAAGTGGAGAGGCTTTTTGAAGTGGAGGAGTTGTCCCAGTAGTTCATTCCTCCCTCTCATCTGGTCTCATTCCAACTCATTGCAGCTTAGCCTCAGGCTTTGGGTGAGGCAATGCGTCTGAAACCTGCAGACACAAAGCAGGATATGTTTGTGCAAGTCCATGTGACGTTGGAAAAGAGGAAGCAAGATGTTTAGTCACGTACCCTCATCCGCCTCACCCATCGACAGAACATCAGGCTATTCTGGCTCCCTGCCTGCCACCGTGATCCTGCGCTGTGGCATTTTCTTCAAAGGGTTACCAGAAACAAAACAAGACACGTATGCTCATGTGTTACCGCCAAGTACGTTGCCATATTGTTTTGTTATTCCCGTAAAGCTGCCGCTATGTGAATGGGGACACCTTGGAGTGAAAGAGGATATTTAAAGAAAGTTTAACCCCCCCTCCACCCCACCTCCTCTGTTAACACTGCATTGTCCCACTGCTTCCCATCGCCGCTTTCTCTCAAAACCTAGTCCCGTTTTGGATGGACAACACTAGGAAGTGTTGTTCGGCTTTATGACATAGTTAGGAAACGGCTGTTGTGAGGGACAAACTAAACAAATTCTTTCCTTTCTTCAGATTGGTGGGAAAATTGTTGCCTAATGCTTTGATCCTTTGGTTTCCACTCAGTCGATGTTTGTGCAAGCAAATAGCTGCATGGCCAAATAGCTATTATGCAAGACAGAGGCATGCTGTGATTCAATTAAATCCTAAATGACCTGATTCTATAATAAGTAGATCTACTGATTTGAAAAAAAAAAAATGCTGCAGTGTGCTATGAAGGAAAGGCAGAGCTGTACTGAACAGAGGCAGCAAAGGTCTGAGAGGAAGCCAGACATGCACGGATTGTTCTGACTGGCCAATATGAATCGTGTACATACAGTGAAAATCACCACAGTGTCACCTGGCCAGTGGCGGGGTGTATAAAGCTGTCTAAAGCAGTTTTGAACTTCTTCCTTTTTTTCAGCAGTATGTAAATTGAGACGTGAGGAGGCTAAATAAAGAGTGCGAGGTAGGTGACGGCCAGGGGAATACCCAGCATGTGACAGCATCGCGGGGCTGGTGAGATGATGATATTTGCGTCTCATCGCTCTCCGAGACTGTTAAATTTTATATTGGAGATCTTTTATTTATGCCAGCGAAACATTACAGATTCTCTGTGAAGTCTTCTGCCTAAGCAGAGCGCAAGCACTGGATTTTTTTTTTCCTCGTGTCGTCCTCACTGCCAACATTTTATGTTATATAACCTTTTTAGAAGAACTGCTGAGGCGAGCATCAAACAAAACTGTAACATGTTGCACCGACACAAAGGGAGGTTACAACAGGATAGTGCGAGTTAAGCAGCTGTGGTCGTGACCCCGTCTTGAAGATTTAACTGGCAAAAGCTGCTAAGTATAAAGAGTCAATGTAAGGACTTTAACGTGCATGCTCTGCAGAGCTCCTGGAGCTTGGAAGAGGGAGAGGTAACCATAGAGATTATCACAGTAGGCTACCCCCAGCTACCATATATATCCTGTTTACGGTGCTATTTTTAGCCACACTTTTGCACAGCAAGGATTAAAGGGCTGATTATTTAAAAAAAAAAAAAAAAAGGAAAAAGATCTGCAGAGCTCTGAAAGCTAATGAGCATCCATCTGCCGCCTCACCTCCCTTATTAGCGTTAGTTTGAGTATGTTTTGATTTTTTTTTTTTCCGTGCAGATTCGTTCCTTATCGTGTTCGCTTGTGTTTAGAGCGGAGAAGCCGTGTGTGCGGCACATGGCAATTACAAACAAACAAATGATGGGATTTTAAAAGTCAGGTATAAAATGGTGGAATTCAAATAAAATGGAGGGTCGAAAGGGGGAAAAAAATGTGCTGGGCGGCTGGAATCTGGGGGCTGGAGGCTGCAGAGGTGATGTCATTGGGCCGGAGCAAGAAGCGAGTGAAAAACAAGTCTCTCTCTTTATTCTGATCCTCTTTGCAGTCCTAGCAAGGGGAGGGGAGGGGAGGGGGGGCTGGCAGTCAGCCAAGGCAAGGGCTGCTGGGAAATGGCAGAGGATGCCAAGCAGGCCCCACCGCCAACATTAGAAGCTCACATCTTTGTTCTCAGAAACCTGGTGTGCTGCCAAAGGCCTCATTTCAGCTCCATGGCATGATTACACTGGATGTAGGCCAACTACTGAGAGCTACTCTCCCTCTCTCGCTCTATCTCTAGCTCTCCCTTTATGCTCCCTCTCTCTCTTTTTCCACTGCCTTCAAAAGCTTTCTGCCAAACATGCAGCAGTTGCCATGGCTGCAGAGAATGGGACATAAAAAAAGTGAGTAATGAGTCAGGCTTGGACCCAGATGTGCCACATGTGTATCCATTTAGAAAAAAAAACTCAAGATGGTAACATATCCTCTTAATCTGCCGGGCTTTTTGGGACTCAGACAGCTTGGTTAAAACAAAAAACAAACAAAAAAACCCCACTGTGCTGAGATGGGAAAGTGGAAGAATTAAATAAAACAACAAAACAAGAAAAAATCCCCACAGAAAAATGTAAATGAACAGCATTGTTTTCACATCCATTTTTTTCAACAGAAGGTAGTTTCAGTGGCCTGCAGTACAGATTCGGTTTGGGCAACCAGGAACAGAAAGAGCTGAACTTTGCTTCTGTAATGCCGCGCTTAAGCGAGCTTGCATGCATGGCTGGCTGACGACATCATTTCCTGTCCAGTGGAAACCCCCGTGTATTTTCAGTCATAACCAGACGTTAATGTAAACAACCTTTCTCTTATTTTTTTTGTTTTGTTGTTTTTTTGTAGCTAAATCAGCACATGGCGTGACCTCAATGAATCACAATGCAACTTCAGCCTCTTTTCATTATCTGAGGTTCAATTCAAAAGCTACTATTAGCCGCATTCCTTGCACATGTCAATGGCGTCTTATTTATTGGCCTTAAAAGGCAGTTTCAAACCTGACTCACGGTTGTTATGTTTAGCTTACTGAAGTGATCTGCGGAGTCATTTCAGCTCTCTGTGGCTTACTCAGACAAAATGTTAAAAATGTCAACACAGACACATTTATAATTTCCAGAAGGACAACATCGCCCACGGCCACTCCTACAGCAGCAATGCAGTGGTTTCTGTGCACCTGGTTTGTTCTTGACAGATCACCCTGCAAACTCCAAAGACATCACTCTGTAGAGCTCTGTAGTGTGTCTGAGCACATGTGCCTGTATTAGATGGAAGGATAAATTTGGAAACATTGCTTCTTTTTTTTTTAAATAGAGAAGCATGAAGAGTATTTCATGTGTTATGTAACCTCTTCCTCTGAGCATGAGTCAAAATATAACTTTTCCAAAGTAGGCTTATTTATTACTGCAGCTCCTGTCCATTTATTTGCTAGAAATGGACTCTGATGTTCCCGGAGAAAGCAGTTGGCACGGCACAGCTCAGGCTCGCAGATTCTTGCTGCCCTTTCCAGTTATTAGTTCGAAAACACAACTGATTTGTTTCATTCTTTCAACTAAAGTTGTGTAAATCCTTGGCAAATAATCCCTAAAAGAACGTATGCACATGCATATTTATAACTCCTTTATTTAGAAGCTGTTTCAGCGTGTCTATTGGAAGAAGATCAAAGCTGCTCCTTTTCTAGTAACGTTTGCCTTGAAAGCAAATGGATGTATAATCCCTCTGATGTACAGAATACAAATAACACGACTGTGAGAGTCAAGAAAAACCAAGAATAGCAATCTGACCTAATTGGAAAACCTCAAGTCTTCTCATTGTGGAGGAAGTTCTTCATAAATAGCATGTGGCTTGTTCAGCTCAGGAAAGCAAGGAAGATCATGGATAATGCGACTGCGGTTTATCATTTACAGATGCCGTGGTTGCATTGGGAAAGTTGTATTTCTTCTTTGGTTACCTCTAAACACGTTCACTTGGAAACAAACCTTTTCCAGTAGTGCCCATAAATCAGCGGAGGTTCCCGTCACAGATTCCACAGATGCTTATCTGCCCTCGCTTTGATTGTCTGGTTTATGGAGGACGTCCCATCATACGCTGTGAGCACAAGTGTCCTTCCTCCCCTTTCCATAAAAGTGCAAGTTGTCACGATGGTGTGGCATTCATTATCCGCCTGTGGTTTCGCAGGCCTGGCCCCTGCGCAGCTGGGGAGCGCTGGTTGTCAAAATCACTCTTCTGCCGCGGTGAAAGATAGAAGGGCAAGAGCTGAGTGCTGTCCCCCTTGTCTGCGTGATAAAGACCACTTAACCACAGCGGCTGGGCATCTGGGCACACGGTGTCCCACCTCCCTCATCCACTTCAAAGCCTTGTCTCAGGAAACGGCTCACTGTGAAGAGCTGAAATAGAAAATAGAGTCCTGATGACAAGGACAAGCGTGTGAATGTGTACTGAAGTACAGTTTTTATAGTCTGGGACATTGTAGTCACTAATGTAATTGCATGTTATGATAATACCATAGATAGATAGATAGATAGATACCTTATTGATCCCAAAAGATAAATTGTTGTGTTACAGGAGCATGATAGAGACTGAAAAGTACAAATGAAAAACAGAGTTAAAGTGCCACAGATGCCTGGTAAGGGCCGTATACTATGAGCAAAAATCTGTAAACACAACAGTGATTAAAAAAAAGAAAGAAAGAAGTAAAAGTAAAAATGAGGTTAGGTAGAAAAAAACAGTATGTGCATATATATGCTCCCAGGAGGCACCTTTTAAGGCTTCCTGCAATTGTTTCACCAACTGCAAGCCGCTTTGTAACCCACCTCCACCAAAATCCTCCTCTTTTTTCTGTAAGCTAACATAATTAATGTAACAGTTGTTGTCACTGACTTTCCTGCTACACACTGTGGAGTCTTTGCTGCTCCCCCTGCCTTAGATAGAGACAATTTGTTATTACAAAGGAAAACCCAGATAAATAGATGTTGTCCAGACTTGGCTGTCTGACCTGCTTTGTGCCCTTTTGCCCTAAAAAATAAAGAAGGCTGTTGTTGGCTTTCCTGAGGCAAAATGGGGAAAACTAGTAATTCATAACAATGTAATTCTGAAGACAAATCATCTGAGCAAAAGTGTAATGAATGAGCATATTTTCAACACCATAGATTTTCTGACAGTTTAAATAAAACTACTAATTATATTACTTATATACTCAAAACTAAATTAGTTCTGTTATTTTTCCCCAAAAAAGTGAAAACTCCAGTGAATAAATTGCTAAAGATACTGGTAGGAATTAAGCCCAACAGTGAAAATGTATTTTAGGCTTTATTGTTATTATTTAAACTGAAACGAAAGTGCTGATGGTCTTGGGAACTTGTGATCACATTTCCCAGCATTGTAATTGTCTATGACAAACTAGTTTTGCAACACAGCCACTGGCAGACGCTGGCTTACATACAGTCAGTCCTTACTAAGACATAGTGGATGGTTTAGTCACCACAACGAGCTCAGCTGAAGAGGTACAGTAAGAGTGTGGGAAGCACATGGAATGACTGTTAAACTCTTATAGCAACAGTTTGAGGTCCCAGAGGAACGCGGGACAGAGCAGAGCACTGTGGGAAAGTTTGGTGCCCTTGAAGGAGCCTGATAAGGCAAAGGTGATATTAACCCGCATGTTTGTGTTGTGCAAATTCGTAACGACTACAAGCACGCCGCTGATACTGAGCCGTCTTACGCCATGTGTTTGCAAAAACCTACCTGCCTGTCCAAAGGGCATGTGGAGCTGGGTGTGGTGAATGCAATCTTTGTGATATCAGTGTGTGTGATGTAGGCTAACCCTTGTTTTGAGTGTGTGCGTGGAGGGCGGGCTTGGAGTCGTCCTACAGGTTTGGGCAGAGGCCGTTTTCCGTATAAAAGGTTGTGATTACATCTCCCTGTTTTTCTGTTAAGTGCTGGGATTCTCATTGTGCAGTAGGTGCACAGTGTGCAACCTGATCCTGCTCCATGCAAATGACTTGAAAGCTGTGTCTCTCACCAAACAGGGATAAAGTTCACCCACCCTGCATTGCCACACAATAGGGAGGGGGGAGGAGGAGCCAGACAGCCTTGAAGAGGAAACGCTCTCACACCGACTGACAAGTCTAGCTGCACCCAGGGTTGCCCTGAAGGACAACGCACCAACCACCCCCTCCCTCCCCCTCCCTCCACTTTTATTTTCACATGCGCGTATCTGCTTTGTTCATCGAGAAAACATCTTAGCAGACAGCTCAATTCTGTCTTCCTTCCTGAGGCAGTGTGACGTGCTCCGCTCTCTCGCTTTCTCTCCTCATGATAAAATCGCTCTGATCAGAAATGCCATTGCCTAACAGCAAGACGAGTAAAGTTCAACCCCCACCCCTCCCCCATGCAGTAAAAAAAAAAAAAAGCTTACTAGCGCTCACATGATTCTTGCCAAGTTAACCATTTACAGCCGGGAGGAAGTGAGAGAAAGAGGCTTTTGCTGGGTAAACAGAGTGCTGTGTTTGCTGTCTTGAACTAGTTAACCCAGCTATTCACAGCCTCACCTCTGCGCTCATTAACGCCCAACGTGCAGGAACACGAAACTCGTCATGCCACACGAGTCACTCTGCACCGGCACACAAAGCTTCTTCCAAAAGCCGCAAAACAATTAATGCGGGCGATCAGAGCACAGCTCCTGTTATGAAACCGCTCTGTCACAAGACAAGCGCCTCACAGGAATGCTGTTGTGACACATGTGTGGTGTTGACACAAGGGTTAAATATTTACCCGCTTGCTCACTCACTCACACACACGCACACTTTGACTGCCAAAAAGGGCGGGAGGTTTAACCGCTGCACCACCAGTTTGTATTTATCTTTCCCCTTTGGCTGGCTGCGTCCTCCGCCACCTCCCAACAGACGTCAAGTTTATCAAAATCCTCTCTGCTCTCTAACTGCAGCCAGGTGCAGCACAGCGTAATGATTCACCCAGCAGACGCAGCACTCCACAGCAGACTGCCTCGTATGCTTGGAGCTCTGCAGAGGTCACAGGGTGCGCATGTGTGTGTTGGATGTCATGTGGTGCGGCTCTCTGGCTGGTGCTGGTGCAGAGAGTTCAGCAGGAGTTCAGCACTGATTCATAATTCGTGTGTTTCTGTGCACCAAACGATGGCACATCGAAGAGGTTTCTCTCTGACAACGCTCAAATGTCGTTCCCCCTGTTTTCACTCAGTTAGTTGGTTTTTTTTTTCCCTTTTGCTTTAGCTTTCTCGTGTTTAGACGTGACCACGTGCAAAGCGCGGGGAGCCAGTCGATGCCCTCGGTTTAATGTGTGTTGGCTTTTCTTTGAAAAATCCCTGCTTAACAATTCGAGGAAAGCCGAGCCACCTGGAAATCTCATGACTTCCTGAATCTAATTCCAGGCTGAGCGATCAGACTGTCTGACTAGCAGCTTTCATTGAGGGGTGTAAACACTGAATGTCAGGCATGTTTCCCAGAGCCAGAGTTGAATCAGGCATTAGTGCTCATGTACTGCCTGTAGTGAACTCAAATGCCCCAGCAAAGCCCTGATTATATTTTCTCCCTGCCTAACAGATTCATGGTACATCGTGAACTCCCAAGAGAAAGCTGCGACTGGCTGGACTCGTGAACAGGTCCTTGCACACTCTTGCAAAAGTCTATTCTTGCTGTCTTCAAATGCAGTCTGCACTTTACTCCAACCATATAATAACAGAGGAGGCTGGCAGTTTTGATAACCGGCAATTGCAGTCTGAAACTGCAGCACTGAGGAAAAACAAGGCAGTAGAAGAAAACAAAGGGCAAAGTTATGACACCACCGAGGGAGAATCCAGGATAAAATCCCCTCTCATATCACGCCGTCCTGTGTTGGCGGACTGTGACCTCATGCGCAGTTAGCATGCAGCCGCCTCGGGCTGCTTTGTTATCTACAAACCAGCACATTCCAGCCCTCAACGGCAACAAAGAAAAAAAAAATGTCATCACGTCGCTGTTCCTGCTGCTCTGTGAGAAACTCAAGCAAATGTAGTGGAGCACATTTGATAAGGTAAAACTGTGCCGGCCCACGCATGCACAGTTTAAAGCAGAGGGGTTTACATGTATGTAGGTCAGCTGTGGAGTGATTTGAAGCTTTGCATGTGTGCTTACTCAGCAGCCTGCACCCAAGCTCAGCTCGCTTTCAGTCTTTCTTTTTTTTTTTTTTTTACGCAGACCACAGGGTAGTAAATAGCTACGAGGAGGATCAGAGCCTTCACAGCTGATTGGCTTGATGCTCGCCTGACATAAACAGGAACCCGGTCGTGCAACTCAGAGAGAGGAACGAGCAAAGACGGAAGGACAAGAGACAAGCAGAATGTGGTGGCAAAACAAAGAGGAAATGTGTGGAAGCCTGAGGGATTTAGTTTTGAGAGAGAGAGAGAGAGAGTGGAAAAAAAAGTAGCATGCTATGTGACTCATGGAGGAATTCAAGCCTGAGATTCTCTGCATTGTCAGCAGGCGGTTTGCAGCAATAATGATGATGTGTAAAGTATGGTTTGATTGTGTTGGCAACAGCAGAGCAGGAAACCAAAAAAAAAGACGATACTGTCGCTCTATAAGTGCACCATGTGATTCATGAGGTCATTCTGGGCCTGCAGTATATTTAAATATAGAAGTGTGAATGAGATATGCGAGCAGTGCTGCAAATATGAGACTGCGTGCATTTACACCTTTTTTTTTTCTTTCGAAAGGAATTACACCTCCAGTACTGCACTTTGCATTTTGGAGCACATGTGTGAGTCTTCACCAAAAGTGATTTCAATTAATACCAGCTTGTATTTTTGTCAGGTTGCACAACTTGTGCGTTACGTAAGCGAGGCACACAGTGACTAAAATGATTTCACTTCCTTGTTATTAACCCTTCTGAGCAAGTTCCCTTTCGACATCAGCTCACAATCAAGGAAACTGACATTTGAGGGAATCATCATCAGCTGTTAGTTTCACGTACTGATAAGAAACAGGAGGTAATAGTAGCTAACGTTGGTGACAGATCACGTTAAGATAGGTTATCTCTGTTGTTTAGCTATTGTGTTCCAGCCTCTGCTGGCTCTGCGTGCAAGGCGCCGGTTTGTTCCACATCCCTCCGAGGGCTATGACGGAGCAAAAGCACTGAGTGGAAATAATGAGTGACATATCAGCCCTGCTACCCAGAGAGCTTTTAGAAAAACAGCCCTCCTCCCTTCCCTGTCAACCTACTGTCCTCGTGCATGGCTTTTGAAGGTCAGATGAGAAACAGGAGAAAGGACTGCCGCCGCCACCTCCAACTGACTGGTTCAAACAGGCCCCGAGAGCAGGAGGAGGAGGAGGAGGAGGGGGGGGGGGGGGGGGTGTGGTGGTGTTGCGTGAGACGTGAGGCGTGGCCCCTCTGAGCATGCCCAGTGGAGGAGGAATGCTGTGTGATGGCAACACAGCGGGCTCTCCCATCTGCTGATGCACTGTGCACTTCTCGCCCCGGGCCCTTTTCCATCCAGTCTAGTGAGCAGCCAGATCAATTTACTGTGGAATGAACACAAAGTCAGCGGCTGACGCACGCACACACATATTCACACATTCTTAATGTGCGACGCAGAGATCTGCACTGCGCCGCGCTGCACTGCAGCAGGCCGTGAACAGATAAGCACGCACAGGAATTTACTCATGCATACAAAAAGAAAAAAAAAATGGTAGGGATCGAGCCGAACGGCTGATATATTATTCAAGAAAAGTCCTCCTGCTTCATTTTCTAACCTTGCTGCACACAACCCCCGGATAACAAGATGTTCTACTACTTTCCTCCTCTCCGAACTCAGGCAGATAGTGCTGACTCATCATCATGGCTGTCATGAGCGTTTTTAAGGATTCGGTGGCACTGACTGACATTGCCATCACCCTGTTTGGCTAAAAATACCAGAACAAGAAGAAGAATTTCTGCAAAGTGCTATCATTGTTCTCCAGACACACACAAACACATGCAAAGTGAGCCCATATGTGTGTGCGCGTTCTTTTCTGTGAATAATTGAGGAGCCCTGCCTAGCGCAGCTGAGCAGCTGCTGACTAAGGCATCCAGGGTGATACGCTTAACTACTGTGACAAAAATGATGTGGCTTGAAAAGTGACGTTTAAGGCGGACTGATGCTGATGCGTATTGTCAGCCTGCTTTACCTGCCCGTGTGCTGCAGAGCAGGCAAACACCAGCGACTCAAGTGCTTCCAAAGTGGAAGCCCGGACGAGAGCTCGATAAATGTTAATTACCTTGGCTGAATGCAAATGGGGCTGTGACTCGGTTCTCTCCACTCACCCTCGTATTGTATGAATAATTGAAACATATTGCGGGGGGGATCTAATGTGTTCTTTTATTTGCAGAGTCACGCCTGTGCTTTCAGATATGCTAATGAGTGTATCCTTAAGTAATTGAGCCGTGCTTTAGAAAATCAGCCCGGGCCTAATGGGGTATTGTCTGGAGGATGATCAAAGGAGCAGCAGAGATGGGGAAGAGATGTTCTGCAATGATCCACAGATGACACTGGTAATGAGCCACTTGTGGAGGTGTGACGGACACTGCGGCCGTTTGAGTCACGAGCACGCCAAAAAAGGCAATCGAAATTCATTTTCAGAGTCGCCTCAAAAGGCGAGACGTCCTTCGGAGCTTCATCCTTCGTCCCCCTCCCCCGTCTCTTTGACCCTCAACCCCAAACCATTAAAGCCCACTCCAGACTGAGCACCGCAGCCTCTTTTCGCCACCTCTCTCCTCATCTCTGCTTCTTGCTTGAGGGTTTCTAAATTGGGAACATCTGACATGGCCGCCACCTACTCATGTGTCTCTCTGCAGCTCTATCTGACCTTGATCCACCCTCTCCACATGCGAATACTGTACGCACTAATCTTCCTATGATGTTTTATATCTGCCTCACATTCAAAACACAACCAGCGACCACATTTCCACACAAATAATGCCAAGAGCAGACAGACAGCTGCAGTTCAAAGCTTAGCAGCAGCTGTGTTCCATTGTCTAACCGGGAATTCGGTGACATTTGAAGCCAGCGATGGCTGCCTTTAAATGCTTCTATTCTTTCCCTCTCCTCTCTGATTTGCTCCCTCCATCCGTCTCTGCCAGAAACAATTCTCATTCCTGTGATGTTTTGGGGATCGCTGTGGTCTGCCTAGATACCGCAGCAACTCGGATTGTCACATAGTAACCAGGGGAAGAACAGAATATGCTTCTCATTTGCTTCCTGCAGAAGGCAGACAGTCAATCCAACCTCTTCACTGTCAAAAAGGCGACGCAGATATACTTGGCAAGCGGTGTTCTGCACCCCTCCCTCGGTTTTTGCTTTCCCAGTTTGTGTGTGTAAATGTATGTATCTTTTGAGCCCTTCATTTCCCAGAAAGGAGCCCGGGATTTGTGAGTGCATGAGCCGCCGCGAGCGACATCTCCAGAGAAGGGATGAGTGTTTCCTGCAAACAGTTGGGAGGGGAGGCGAGGGAGGTACTGCTGTGTGTGTGTGTGTGGGGGGGGGGGGGGGGGGGGGAGGGACAGCTCCCATAGAAACACTATCCAGTAACACTTGAAGAAAGTCATTAAGAGGAGGTGTGTGCATGTGTGTGTGTGTGTGTGTGTGTAGGCAAGGAGGCGTATTTCTGAGAAAAAGCCCATGAGGTTGGGGGATTGACAGTTAACTCTGCTGATTACTGCCCCTTGAGGACAGACTCCTGACAACAGCTGCTGCCGCTGCTTCAAACCTGAACCCTGAACTATTGCTTCAAGTTCAACTTCAAGTTCACCAAATATGTCCAAACCTGAGGTGTCAGCTTAAACATAGTATCTAAATCCATCTCTTTGTTTCCAGGAACGCTCTGCAGAAACCCGAGACGAGAGGATTGCACATTGCCCAACAATCCCGCTGAAGTGGCATGTATTTGCAAAGTAACCGAGCCCGTCATCATCACTCTCTCTTTATCCTCCGCCATTGGGTGCGGACGTGAGGAGTAACAGTGACTTCATGGTGAGTTGTGTAAGAGCGTGGGGCGAGGCTTGAAAGCCGAGCCATGTGAGACAAATGAAAGTGCTGATGTGCTGAAAAGAGAGCCAGTGTTTCTGGAGGCATGCAGATACAGAAACCCCCGGCAGAAGTCAGATGTCAGAGAGGACAGATCGAGGGGGGAGGGTCATCTATTCCAATGGAAAGAGAAAGGTCGCAGTGTAAACTGATAAAGGTAGGAGGCAGAGCTTGGGGCTGCTTCCAGGCCAGCTAGTCAGCTGACGCTTGCAGCTGTGTTTGGAACATCAATATGAGCCTTGTTCAGCCTCCCCCCTCCGCAACACCTCCCCTCCTTTCCTCTAAAACTCTTTTCCCTCCCTCCCCTCGCTAGCTCACTCGGCATCCCCTCTCACCACTCGCCCCTCCTCCTCCTCCACTCCCCATCACGCTGTTTCCTTTTTTTTCCAGCTCTGATTTATGAAAGTAGGGCATGTGCCCATAACTGCTGCATCAAGGCACATGGCTGGGCCTCCAGAGGCACTAAGGCTCTGTTTACATCAGCCCAGACAACTGCACCGCATTGCACAATCGCCACAGGCGAGCTCTGTTATATAAAGTGCTGGACCACGTTGGCTCCATTGTTTTTGTTGTTCTGGCTTACCCTTTTTTCCACCTGCAATTTCTCCACCGCACAAATCTGCCTTCTGATCTCTAAGCGGCGAACTTAATGAACCCCTCAGCCAAGGACTAAATGTGTCAGTCAACCACACTTCAGCGTCAAATGTGGAAAATTAGTCAAGCATATTTGGATCAGTTGGCCAGGGAGCAGCTCCGGGAACCTGAATAGCTGCTTTGCTTTGCAGAGTTTGTTGTTTTTAGCTGTTTAACTCGCTCTTCCACAGGATTTTGCAGGGCTTGTTTCAGAGGTTTATTGTTGAGAAGTACTGGAGCACAAGGATATTACAACAAAGAGAGTGAGAAATGCTGTGATTTCAGTTGCTAATGTGAGTCTGAGAGCGTGCATGTTTGTTTGGGGAGGACAATTAGTCTCAAATGAAGCACAGAGGCATTTCAGGATCAGTTTCCATGACAACAAATCAGACTGCTCAGCCAGTTTCTTCTTAATGACCATGAAGGGAAGCATTTGAGCCAGAAGCCTGCAACAAATACTGATATGACAGTGGAACTGCATAATCATGCCCTGAGCATGAGGACAGACTCTGAGTCTTTGAGGTCGGATGATTCATGTGTGTGAACGAGCAGGTCAGAGGAGTGGATGGAGAGTAAAAACATACCGTCATCCTTTGCTATTAATCATCTGACACACAGATGGAGTTTAATGGGTGTAACCCGTCTTTGAAACAATTTAATGGAAGCTGAAAAACACGACCGGCTGTTGCTATCACAAACCATTACACATTCATGTAATTTGCTGAGTGCAGACCACATTTTTGTTGTTGTTGGTGTTCACTAAACCAGAGCTGACCACACTTTATATTGAAAATGGACTTAGCCACAGTGATGTCAGCCATTGGTTTGTGAAGTCCCATTTTTAAGCTTTAGTTTGAGTAATCAGCTAAAGTCAACTACTGAATCCATAGATAGTATTGAGGTTTTGCAGTTATGTGACAGCTAACCACGTGAGGTTAACCTGTCTGTCATTTTGGAAGTGTGACAACGTAAAGACTGGTTTGCAAACATCTGGCAACGACCAGTCGCTAATGAAAAATGTGTTTTCCCTCAACCAGTTGGTGAAAACCTCCACGCAACTGCTTTGGATGCTAGGAGATTGCCATGATTTGCCTGTAATTTTTTGGAACGTGCTGAAGTGCCAAGCGGTACTGAAAGTGATAAAATTGCAACACAAACCAGAAACAGAGACCAAATATCTTCAAGGTTGTGCCTTTTGAAACTTGATGATTTCAGCGGTGAGGCACAACTCTTACTTTGAAGAAGATGGATCTTTGTTTCCATTTTTAGCCAAGTTTTAGTACCACCGCTAGTAGTTAGCGAGTGTTTACAGAAAGGTCGGCATCTTCTATTCAAACTGCAATCTGCTGCAATCTGCTAGCAACAAAAGCAATCATGGCGAGGTTTTTGCTGCACCTAGCAACAACCAGCAACCACTTATGAACTAGTCAGGGAATAGACATTTTTTCCTTGCAACAGCTGTCAAGGGGTGTAGATGCTAATAAGTGCTACACATAATAGACACATAAAATGCTAAGATTTACTAGCCTAAATTGAGCACAGCCCTTCTGGACAGTTAGTTAGAGCAGCTAAATACACAGGAAGCTACGTTGTTTGTTAGGTAATTATATAAAAAAAAAAAGGTCTGGACAGCACCAACACTACAAACACAATGAAATAGTCCAGTTTAGTGACTAAAACTAGCAGCAACGTTCCTAATAATAAAAATCTTTAAGACTTCATTTTAAGTTGTAAGATGTAAAAAAATTTTTTAAAAAGGTTGTGTATAGCAGCGGTCCCCAACCTTTTTTTGCGCCACGGACCAGTTTATGTCCGACAATATTTTCACGGACCAGCCTTTAAGGTTTTGCGGATAAATACAAGAAAATAAAACCAGTACCGGTACCAAAATAAGAAGATTTATTCATAACACACAGGAAAAGACCCAAGGAAGCAGAGTTAACGATAAAAAAATAATGCTAAAAACCAATAAAAACCCTGAATACCATAAATTTCACACCCAAGCCTCAACTCTCGTGACCTAGTACCAAACGACTCACAGACCGGTACCGGTCCTCTGGTCTATAGTGACTCTTTTAGAGAGCCAGCCTTGAATGGCCACTGGAGAAACTGCAGTTTTGGCTCTTGGGTGTTGGGTTCATTTTCCTAAAAGCTGCCATTCAGTGCTGACTCAACAACAGGCCTTGTACTGAAGCTCCGCACCTGAGCCTCCTGGACTACAAGGATGCACAGTCATCACCATTTGTAGCTAAAGGCTTGTGTCGGCCTACCTGGAAGTCATTGGAGGCTGGAGGCCTGCCTCTAGTATTGTCATATTAGAGACAGGGTCGCACACAGGATTATACTAATTACTTCAACTTAACGTACATCAAAGAAATTCTAAGAGATGCTTTGCTGCTATTTAGCATGGGGCACAACACTTTATGTTGCCAGCGATGAGATGTGCTCAAGTATTAATATTCTCTGGCAGCAAGCCGCAGCGAGAGAGAGCGAGCGAGAGATGAAAACCATGTTATTTTTCAATCCATAGCACTACACTAAATAAATGCAAAAAGTTTTTTTTAACCCTCAGAGATATTTTTTCCCTTCATGCTTCCAGTCTTTGTTACTCGCTGCTGTCTTTATAGAAGTCCTCGTATCCTCTGCTCTCCCTCCACCCTCTTCCCCCACCACCCCTCCCAACGCCTACGCTCCTCTCCTCCGCTCTCATAACTCAGCTGTTACTTGGCAACGTGGTCCCAGCTGGACCCAGCATCAGCCGCGTTGCCACGGCAACACAATGCACACACGCAGACACGGTAAACATGTTGGTTTTTCAAGAAGCCAGAGCTACACGGACAATAAAACCCACATGTGTATTCAGCTCTGGGTGCTACAGCATCCATCAAAGAGGAACGACGCCTCGGTTAATCAAAGCGGAGGTGACCGCCAGTGTAATCTCTTATGCACCTGAAACATCTATACATCTGTTTTTCACGGTAGAAATCGAGGGAAAAAAGGAAAGATCTGGAGTGATGTGATGGATTGCTGATTCTGTGCGGTAATTCCTCTTTGGAGAATCTGGCCGCATTAATTTACTGCTTAATATTTTCTGCTTTCGTCTTCTTTATGAATCGCATCCAGCGTCACCATACATTTAAAGCCAAGACACACTCGCAGCCTGGAGTTTATGGTTCTGGGAAACCAGCTTCTCTCCTCCACGCTCTGGGTAACACTGCATCTGTCGTCATAGCAACCTGATCCATCATCTGCAGGAGGATCAATTGATTCATTATTGAGTGAGGCGCAGCCCCCTTCTCAGCTTCCAGTTCACGTCTACTCACTCTGCCTCCGAGCATCCATTATTGACGTGTAAGCCTGCCCACTCGCTGGGCTGAAGAACAGAGAGCTGTCAAGTCTCCCTCGTAGAAATATAATTCAGAGTCCACATTTTCAACAGCGTGACTGTTGACCGATGTGAAACGGCGCAGGGTCGCGACGTGAGGCAGGTAGCAAAATGCGGTCTGTACAAAATGTTCTCCTGCTTCTGTCACGCAAAACAAAACCAGGTCGGATCACACTTTGCAAAACAGGATAAACTTGGGTAGCTAACCCAAAATCACGCAGAGGTCATTTCCACAGGAGGGCGGGAATTAACAAGTAGTAAAAAAAAGAGGTGGAGGTGAGAGAATTGTAGGGCGTGTGGTGTCTTTGTTGTGCAGACAAGATGAATTAGCATCTGCTGAAGCTTGGAAAAAGAAAAAAAAAGAAGAAGAGCTAAATGTAACGTGACACACATACCCTGTTCAAAAATACTGCTTTCTGGAGCAGGGCATTTATAGCTGCAGGGGAAGACATGCTTTGATTCCAGCCTGTCCTCCACTGTGTGGCTGCACACCTAAGTGGAGCCTGGAGGTACTGGGATGGGTGGGGAGCTCTGTTCCTAGGAAGAAAAAGCTGAGGGATGGGGGGGGTGGGGGGGTGGGGGGGTGGAAATGGAAGACAAATGTATGCTATAGGAAAATCTGTGCTAAATGGATGATGTCAGCTGCGGCACTTTGACATTTTAATGTCATCTCTCAGGGAATTACATCATTAGCTCTCTTTCCTGGCCTGGCTCGGTGCTGGGAAACCTCCTAATGGATGTCAACAAGCCATCCCTCTGGAAGAATGGAGCGGCAGGGGTCGGGAGGGGAGACGGGGGTGTGGATGGTGAGGTGGCGGTGCTGGTGCGAGGGGGCTTTCACTAAGCTTTTCACTAGAGCTACATCCACACTAACATGTTTTCAGGACAGAGGCCTCTCACTGAGCGTCATCTGGACTAAAAGCCTTCCGTGCAGTTCTCGCTACAAGATTAACTCAATCCGCGTTACCATCCTTATCAGACAAAGTGCAATCATCGGCGAGCTCCACTTTCCACCAACCCTTCCAGCTGACCCCGAATGACCCGGCGTGTAAGTGGAGTTGTTTGTTAATTATTTCATGCATTTATAATTATAGGAGCGCATTGAGCTGGCAGCTGGCAAGACTCCACAACGACTTTGCTCCTTTCAATTTGAAAAGCTGTCAGCTTTGCCTCTGCAGCCACCCAGAGATCAGATGCTGTATCCGGTAATTGATTCATTAATCATCTACAAGTCCATTAAATTCAAATCAAGTCCAGGAATGTGGGCTTTCTGCATGAAACAAAATAGTAAAGAGCTTATCTGGCTGATGGGCAGCCTCGTTTGTGGAATAATTTATGGGGAGAAGCACCTCAAATGAGATAAGGATATTTCCCCCCAAAAAACAAGCCTTTTATATGTTAATGAAACCAGGTTTGGAAACTAACAAGTTGCTAATGTGTTAGGCAGCAATATCAAATCCTCACAGTAGCTGCCAAACAAACAAGAGGGGAAAACAAGGTTTTAGCTAAAATGGGTCAAATGGGGATATTCATGTGCTCTACGTGACATCATGCAAAAATAAATGAACCTTGTTTGCTGGAGAGGAACTAAATCTGAGAATCAGTCAAAAGGTGGAAAAGTAAGTGAACCATCCAGTCATTTACGTGCCATGTGATGATTTGCATGCAGAGTGAGGGTTGAAAGATGGGAAAGAGCGGTGTGGCTCTGCGGCTCGGGTTCACCGAATAATTCTGAGGCTGACCGGGAAATAAATCTTATTTCCAGATGGGTGAGAGAGCGAGCTTCGGTGGCACCGTGGGAATGAAATGTTACGTGTCTGTATTCTCCACAGCATCCTCTTGAGGACTTTCATTTGAGAGTCAAAGCCGTCATTATCTCACCGACTATGAGCCTGTAATCTCCCTCCCCAGTTCATTGAGAAAAGAAGATTCGATGTGACAAATCCGAGGCCCCAGATGACAAATAAGTTAGGAATTTGCTACCACTCACTTTACGGTGCGGCTCCGTTGACTGGAATTGGGTGGAAATCTGTTTTACTTTGCTTCACTTTCCCTTGGGTTTAAATGTGAGTTGACTTCAAAGTGTGCCCTAAAAGGACCCACGACTGGGTCCTCTGTGACAGCTTTCACGCTAAACTAAGTGGCATCCTTTTGGGCTAAAATCAAACTGCAGTTCCCCGAATGGCCACTGGAGCCTTCTTAAAAAAGTGACTCAATGCCCATAAACTCCCATGTAAACAGCCAACCTGATAACATAACATGGTTTTTCATAATTCATATGTTAATTATTCCTTACTTAGCTTGGTAGCATTAGCTGATAACGCCAACCTCTCATCTGAAGGTGGTTATTTCTGGTGCTGGAAAACAATATGACCGCCGCTATGCTAACACCGAGACTTCAAAACAAGGCTTTACAAACCAACGCGTCAACTTGTGTCGACTCTTTTGCATAAACTCTGTGAGCAAAACATTATGAATTACACCTTTAATGTATGAAGTGCTCCTTTATTTGATGTATTCAACAAAATGAAACCAGTTGTTTACCTCATGCAAAGTTAATAAGTTACCGTACCGCCACGTCTAAGCATTGGCCCTTCCACACACACGATGCTTACATAAATGACGAAAAAATGTAAACTAGTTGCGCATGCACAGCATGTCATAAATATAGTGCGCATGAATGAATAATATTAAATGAGTGGGGCAGATAAGCTACCCCCTTATGCGCTTGCCTCAGATTCAGATTTAGCTTTGCGTAGGGAATTGATAAGACACAGAGCTCAAAGCCAAAGTCTTCAAAGACCGCGGTTACACAAGATGCAAGGCGTCAAACCCACTTTGTAGTTCTCGGGTGAACGAGTGGGTTGTATCTGCCGAGCTGCACAGGGTGATACAGCAACAGAGCTGTGTGAGCCCAAGAAAAGATAATAAAATACAAAAGTTTCACCAAGGTTACATCGTGTGTAAAGGAGAGCAGAAGTGACTTGTAGTTTTTTTTCTTCTTCTTCTTCTTTTGTTATTGTAGTCGGAGTTGCTCTATCATCTTTCAAGGTTGAGGTCCCTTTTATTGTTGCCACCGAACATGGCAGGTGTGAGAGAGATACAGGGAAGAGGGAACGCCGAGGGAGAGTGAGGGAAGAATGATAAGGAGAGAAATAAAGAGGTTCTGGTAGTGGAACAGAGGGTTTTTTGTAAAATACATTCGATTGTGTTCATGCAAAGACCAACACTGCTTTCATGTACGCCATTTAAGCTGCTATAGCCTCCGGCTTATGCCAAAGTCCAACTAGGGTAAACAGTGGTTTGAGACTGCGGCACGACCAAAAGTAATGCCACTGTGTGCAATGAACTTGCAATCTCTTTGTCTTTGAAATGATAGCTTTGAAGAGAGTTTGCGACTGCGCAGTCGGCTGTCATCTTCAAAGTAATGCTGCCGCATCAAGATGGCGACAAAACGGCAATGAATGGCATCAGTTTGCAATCCATTTGTGACTGAATGGGGTCAAGTTGGCAATTACATGCAACGATTTAATTGTGGTTGCTTGCTAACACAGAAAGATAGAGATAGATAGATCTGAAAAAAAAAAGCTGAAATTTCTCCACAAATAGGAATGCGGGCAATTGAAGTGCGAAATAACACAGGCCCTCAGCAGTGTTTTTATATATAAATATAACCGGAAAACTGGAAAGACACACATCGCAATGCAATCACCGCGCAACCTGTGATTAGCTTAGGTCACAGGTAGGTTAGCATAGCTTAGCACACGTTAGACCAAGGTGGAGAACACACAATACTAGAGACAGTCCAGCACACATCCCCCATAATAATGGTTATTCGTCATTTTTACACTTCTTTAAATAAGGTATGATGAGGCTAGCTAGCATGCAGGCTT
Organism: Neolamprologus brichardi; assembly: GCF_056152115.1. Lineage (NCBI taxonomy): Eukaryota > Metazoa > Chordata > Actinopteri > Cichliformes > Cichlidae > Neolamprologus > Neolamprologus brichardi. The sequence goes on from NC_142116.1 coordinate 22,192,143, forward strand.
TTAAAAATAAAAATGTATTTATGTAAACAATCACTGTCAGTGCCTGCATGAGTAGTTTAAAGCTAATGCCTGTGAAGTTGGTGTTATTTGGACGTAAACATGAATGATAAAAGGTTAGGGGAAAAAAACAGCAACTGCCTTTAAGTCACTTTGCAGGTTTAGCTTATTTTTGGCTCTTGGCGTGTTTGTGTATCTATTTTTGAAAAATGACACCACAGCTCAGTGCTCTGCAAAAATGTGTCAGACGTGGCGTGTGCCATTTAATGCAGTTTCTTGGAAGTGTAAAAGAAAACCTGCAAACTTGTCTGTTTTAACAGTTTAGAGATACTTGTGCATGCTTTGTACAGTTCAGCTGCATGATTCTGTGTTTTCAGTCTTTGTGGCGAGCTTGTAAGCATGAAATGCAAAATGCGTCCCTTACCTCACCTTTCAAATCTTTTTTTTAAATTTTAATTTTAGCATGCGTGCTTTGTAGAAGGTCGGCCAGTGTCATTTTGCAATCGTTGCTCTTAGTGAGAAAGTCCTACCAGCTGTAAGATTACGCCTACATTATTGTTAACTTTGCATCATTAGCGGCAGTCTGCAGCAGCAAACTGTTTGTCTTGCTAAAAGTGAGAAAGAAGAGCGGAAGTAGAGGATTGCCACATTCTTGCGGAGGCCCCATATTCCCCAGAGCACCACCACAGCAACATTGTTGTTGTAGCTCGTACAGTTCCTCCTCTGCTCCCCCCCTCCACCTCCCCTTCTTCCAACCCCCCTGCTTCCTGTGCAGCAGAATGGCCGCTCAACCCTTCCTTCCCTCCCCCTCCACCCGCTCTGAGCTCGGTCAAGCTCCATCTCCCTCTACCCCGCCGCTCCAAATACATTATTTACACTGTCCTCCCCTCCCTACAGCTCAGCTCCAAAAATCAGGGCAGAGGGAAATAACACCACTGTATAACCCCCTCCCCCCTCCTTCTCACACACACAAGCTGCACACACCCCACCACCACCACCACCTCCCCACCTGCTCACTCTTTTCTCACTCTGCGGGATGAAAATACAGTGCGGGCACAGCCACGACAATGGGAAACTCTGTGAGGCCCCGGCCCTCCCATTAATCCCCTCTGACGTGCCTCCCAAGGGCAAGGATTTGCTACAAGTCAATGCAGGAGACTTACAGTATGCAAAACAAGCCTGTCTGACTCTCATGATGTTCAAAGCCTCTGCATTGCACTGCTTGTGAGACAGGAAGGCAGATCACAGGGAGGAGAGGGGGGGGGGGAGGGAGAAGAGAAAAAACTGTGCACACAGTCTGCTTAGTTAACCCTTTCTTCACCCTCCAGTTCAGTTTGTGTGTGTGTATGTGTGTCTTTCCCCCCCTTGCAGCTTAACTGCATGCCTAGATTGTGCAGATAACGCCAATGACAGGGTGAGAACTGATGCTGAGTGACACGTTCTTTTGATATTCTCCCCTTTTGTTCCACTTCATCACAAAATTTCAGCTCTCGTGTTATCAGACCAGAAATATGAAAACCGCTCAGTGTAAACAGGAATTCACAGGTCATGTGACGCACTCACTTCTCTCAGGCAACAGCCGCGCTATTGAATTTCAGCCTTATCAGAGATTTAGTGATCGGGAGATAGGTTGGAGGCTGGAGGCAGGGTGCGGGCTGACATTAGCAAAGAGAAAGAGAGAGAGAGGGAGAGAGGCAGTCAGTATGGTTGAGTGGTTGGTAGTGGGGAACGAAAAGGGGGGCCCCCACACCCTTTGGCTTCCACTCACGGGGAATGTAAACAACAGAGCTCAATAGGCAGGCCTACACATGGAGGACAAAACCTGCCTGGCAGCAGCTAGCAGCAGCAGCACAAGTTCAGTTCCTAGCAGCAGAGTAATGGAAAAACAGATGACAGCAAGGCATTACCCCACAGAGAAAGAGAAATCTGCCAGGATTTGTAGCCTCCTTTAGATTCACGTGATTGGCTCCACTCTTGCCTCCCCATCCCACCCTCCTTTTTTTCCTTTCCAACCATCCTCAGACCCTTTGAGATGGAAAAATGGGTCATCTGTGTGGAAGTTAATACTCTGAGCACAGACAGTGCTGCTTTATTTTTAGGACGTGCCTTGGAAATTTTTTTCTCCGTCTTCTTTTCCCCTCGCTGGTGACTGACAAAGAGAAGAAAAAAAGGCGGCGGGTATTTAATATACCGTGTTGGTGCTGAGCGCACAAAGTGAGGGCACTGGGCTTTGTAATAGCTGGGACATTTCTTATCCCCCCCCCTCCCAGCACCACAACCATGGCTTCAGCAGCAGCAGGACACAGACAGCGGGACTGCGAGCATCATCACGCGGCAGGACTCCGGGCCTCTGCTGACCAAACAGACACCGATCAGCAAGCTACAGGCAGCAAATACCCCCCTCGCTGCTCAGAAGCCAACACTCAGAGGATCTCAAATGCAGACCGGTTCAACCGAGAGTCTACGTGAAGCTGCCATAGCAACCACACACAACCGAGTTATTTCTGGCTGCCTTAAAATCCCAAACACAGCTGCTCCTACATAACCAGACATCTCCACCGGTCAGATAGCACTTGGTACACAGAAGCAGTAATCAGGCTTTGACATTCAAACTCACACACTCCAATAACACACAGCAAAGGTCATTAGCGATGCGGATAATTTGTTGACAGGATTTCCACTAATGAGTTGCAGAGTTCAGATTATTGTAGTGATTATAATATTCCCAGTTCAACACTTCCAGCAAATTACAATGGCAGTCAGGCTGCTTTGAGCATTCCCTGTGCCATGATCGTGGGGTTATTTTCTCTACCTGTGGTGGAGCGATGTTTATGTGTCACCGTGCACACATTAGTAAAGCAAAACAACAACAACAAAAGGATTTTTAAAAATCACAGGGTATCTGTGCTGCAGGCACAGACATTGTTATTGCTGTCAACTGGAACTGTTGTGCTCTCAGCTTCTGTCCATTCAGTCGTCCTCAAACTGTGAATCTGTCTGCGGCTCAGTGTAACGCCACAGAGGTGTCCATATACAGCCTGGAGCAACAGTGCCCCCTACTGCAAAACAACAGGGAGTTTCTTCATTTTTCTTCTTCCTCCTGCCAGCTTCATCAGATACAAAGAGCTGACTCATAACCCATTCATACAGACTGAAAATAGAGCAGCAAGGCAATTAAAAGAATGATGTTATATTAAAAGTATTACAGTGAGCACTCCATTCATTAGATTATTATCCCACTCTTCACTCGGGGTGTGGTTTCTGCCCCGAAACTGGATTTGCTGTGTCATACTTAAATCAAACAGCGTCTGTCCTCGTGTCAGGGCCTGTTTCAATGGGTTTATTTTGTGCTGGCACGCTTTCAGAGAAGGAAGGGCCTATCTGGCATCCTTCAGTGACCCCTGAGCTCCTTCCAGTCTGCAGGGGACAGAGCACGAGGCCAGCAGCAGTGTTTATTTACAGGAGAGGCAGGCCAGTGTTGCGCTCCGTGGAGAAGTCTGAACCTGCTTCTAGCCTCGATCTGCCAGCAGCAGACCACAGATTTCAGTTTGACCTCCAACACAGTCTGTTATTTTTCTTCTCCGCCTCCCCGAAGGATAGATTAACAACGAGTCACTTCTTCTGCATGCACACACCTAGCGCCAGTGGACTCTGCAGGCCCCTGACAGGCTTCTCCATTTCCACCAAGTGGCTAAACACCAGGAGTGGTGGAGAAAAGACTGAAGAGTGATCACATGAGTTCATGGAAAATGGAACACTGTCTACCATTTAGTCTGCACTCGACATTTCTGGGCCGCTGTTCCTTTTTCATTCCTAATGTTGAAAAACTATTTTCCCCCTACTCTTGTTTCATGGCAAAACTTCAGGCCTGGGCTGCTCTGGCCAGAGCCCTTAAAAAGAAAGAAAAAAACAGCTGCAGAGAGGGATAAAAATAATTACAGCTCTATTTGTCTTCCAAGAGACACACATCCAAGCAGACCCACTCCCTTCCCCTACAAGCTGCTCCAGTTTTATATTCCTGCACACACAATAAAGACATTGTGGTTCATTGGACTCGTACAAGATGAGGTTTCAGCATTCTGGCTGGAAACAAATACTCTCACAATGGCAATTTAACCACATTTCAGCAGCATCTGTTTTATTACTAATGTCAGCAATTCACAGATCTTTTGTTTTGCACCTACATGGATGGGATAAGTACAATAGGTTGGCTCACTCCCCTCCGTGTTCATTAATATTTATTGATACAAACATATACTTGTCCCTGCACACCCTTTATTTGAGGGGAAAGTGAAAGTGCCCTTGCTCCATATTTCAGAACTAAATGCTTCAGGTTTTCCTGTGCATTGCTACTGCCATCTACTGGCAAGTGGACAATCAAAAAGTCAACACATGTTATCATGTTTTATTGTAGTATTACACAGACACAAAAAACAAAAACCCAGGTGAAAGACTGGAATGTTTCTGTTTTGTTTTGTAAAAAGTACATTTTAATTAACCTGCAAAATCATTTATATAAACATACCACAAGCAAGTGTTCAGCTTAGAGTAGACAGACTCTTCAGTCCAAGTCACAAACAGAACAAACCGTCTACATTCCTGTTTACATACTTAGGTTGCACTTTAAATACAAACAAATGGCTACATAATAACCAATATGTTGGAAAGGAGGAATGCATTTCGATAAATGTAACCTGGCAGACTTTCGTCCACCTCAAAGTGCTGTGATGGAGGGAAAGTCATCTCAACCGATGGCCAGTGAAGCTCAGAATTTGCAAGCAACTGAACCGTGCAGCAGTGACAGTGTCTAAAACCCCCCTTCCCTCATGGATTTCCATCTCATTCACACACACGTTCATTCGACGTCATCTTCTGCTAAAGACTGAGTGTCGATGAGTCGCTGAAAGAGAGGAAGAAAATATCTTTCAGGGATTACCCATTACAGAAAGGCAAATCAATTACACGGGCCGTTAAGTATTTTTGTCTTAGAGGTGAAATAACAGAGAGCTACTGACACACAGCTCTCAGCTTTGGATGATTCTAAGGTTTATTCTTGCACCCTTTCTTGTCCCAGAAATCACAAATGGCAACTGGGGGGTTTTCAAGGATGCTAAACAAAAAAAACAAAAACAAGGAAATGCAGGTCACTCTCACCTGGCTGATGCTGGGTAGTCTGGTGAGCAACATTTGGAAGACTGGAGCAGGCAGCGTCTGCTGAAGCACCTGAAGTAGCTGCTGAGGTTGACCACATACTGCAATGGCATTGGTCAGGTGGTCTACACCTTTGTCAAATTCACCTGGGTTAGGGAAGAAACAGGTTTACAGACCACAAAAAACAAGCATATTAAAAATTGATCAGGGCTTAAAACTTTGTAGAGAGACACTACACCAGTGTAGCCACAGTTACAGTGATATGAGTGGTGTGTCTTGCATGCAGCAAGCTTCCATGTGTTTTCTGTGAATGAACATGTGGCTGACCTTGTGCAAGGAGCTCCTCTGCCAGCTGGATTTCCTCCAAGAAGAATTTCTGGACAGCTTCTTCGTCCTTCAAGTTCGGCAGCTTCAAAGTCAAGTTAATAAACAAAAAACAAATTTAAGCTCCAACTAAACAAAATGAGACAAAAATCGATTATTTTCTACATGTCCTACCTTTGTAAGCACGGTCTTCTCACTGGAAACCTTTTGCTTTCGTCGACCTGTGAGAGAGAAGTGGGTTTTTAAGACCATGCTGCATGTTTAGTTGCTGTTCTAGAACACGGAAAACACGAGGCAATAAGTTTGCTAGCTGTTACTTGTAGCATGCTTTTTCTTCTTCTGCAGCTGAGGGACATAATATTAAGAGTAAATGTTACCATACTCGGAGCTTAAAAGACTATAGAAAATACGCAGTCTTGATTAGTTTCCAGAAGCTTTGAGTGGTTTTTTTAATGTCCTCGCGGTCACGTGGAGGCTAACGTGCTACCGATGCTAAGTTTACGCCGTTGACCTGCACACTTACGCTCACGTAACTTTTCCTTGAAACAGGGGTCACTCCGCCGCTTCCTGTCAAAGTAAACACAGTATGCGATGAAAAGAGCACCACACACCCCGGCCACCAGCGCGCTCGTCCTGCCGCTCAACATTTCTCAAACTACTTATGAACAGCCACGCTCGCCGCTGACTAGCAGCTAGCACGCTGCTGAGGAAGTGTGCCAGGAAGTACGTAAGTGATGACGTAGACGAAGGCGGGAAATGTGACCCAAATTACCCCAAAACATCTGCGTTAGCAACAAACAAGCTCAAACTAAGGAAATAAAACATCCACTAATAACCATAGACTGTATAATATTTTATATACTGCCTGTGCTAATTAGCAAAGACAAATATAAATAACGCACAAAGATTAGTTGCTTTTAACCATCATTAATCTGGTTAATAATCTGTACTTTACCAAAATTAATGTATAATGTAGTTAAATTACCAATAATAATCTGTCGAGTAATTTGTTTGCCCACATTTCGCCCCTTAGCACTTTTACCCAGCCATGCTTTAAATTAAAATCAAAATGATGAAGAATAATATTTAAGATATAAATATTATAAATACATAATATAATACTAATATTAATATAAATTGATAAAAAGTTAAAATGCCGCATTTAAAAAAATAATTATGTACAAACTAACAAAAACAAGTATTTAAATTTATGGTTAAAATGTAGTCTTTCAGTTCTAAGGTTTTACGTCTTAGATATTTAAAAAAAAGTTTTTATTTCTTATTTATTTAACAAAAATTAGACCAAGAGGAAAAACTAAGCACACCCCTATAACAGAACCACCTCTGTATGACTTTATCAGTTTCTCACATCTTTGTGGAGGAATTTTCACTTACTCTTTTTTATAAAGTTGCTTCAGATGGTTGAGGTTTGCCGGCATTGATTTATGCACAGATCTCTTATCTCACCGCAGCATTCCACTGCAGCACCTTCATCATTTTGTTTTTTTAAGCTATTCTGTTGTAGATTTGCTTCTGTATTTGGAATCATTGTCCTGTTGCATGAAATTTTGGCCAAGCTTTAGCTGTCGGACAGATGGCCTCACATTTGGCTCTAGAATACTTTGGTATACAGAGGTCTTTGTGGTCGACTAACTGCAACACGTCCACGTCCTGTAGCTGCAAAACAAGCCCTAATCATCACCCCTCCACCAGCCACCATGCTTGACAATTAGTATGAGGGGGTTGTGCTGATGTGTAGTTTGGTTTATAACAAACATGGTGCTGGGTATTATGGTCTGATGTATCTACTTTGGTCTTGTCTGCTCTGAGGGCATTGTTCCAGAAATCTTGTGGTTTGTTCAGGTGCACATTTTTAAACCAACACTGCTGCCATGTTCTTTTTGGGGAAGAAAGGCTTTCTCTGGAGACAAAACACATGATACTTGTCCAGTCTTTTTCTAATTGTGCTGTCATAAACCTGGGGTGAATTTCCTGGGATGCCCACTCTAGTAGTTTTTATCTTTCTCGCTGTAGAGCGATTGGCTTCATATTGTTTGGACGCTGCCTTAAAAGCCTTTCCAAATTGACGGGCAGGTTCCCTAAAATGATTGCTGATGTCTTTCCTTGTTGCTGTTATGCTAACACACCGCTGAATGCTGCAGACTGGCAAATTGCCAAAATCCTCTGCTTTGATAGAAGTGATAACAGTTGCTGGTCATCACTGAATGATATAATAACAGAGACGTGTCTGAGTAAAGTGCTTCAAAGACTTGACTACTTTCCACCACTGATGCAAGAGACACACCGAGTACTTCACAAACTATGGCATTTATTTCAAACAGAGGCTTCTGCTTTGCTTACATTTTTACAATAAATTACACAATGACCATCCTCAGATGAGCCTAATAAATACTATTGAGCATTTTTCAATAAGCTCCGTTACTTTCTGTTGATCTATGACACAGACTTTTTCCTGTATACAAGTTCGTACAGCTTTAGCTTTAGGCCATGTACAGGTTGGAAAATAGTTCAGCCACATCCGAAAACCACCATTCTTCTCTCACAAGCACAAGCTATAGAAAAACAAAAGACACAAAGAAAAACTGGATAAAAACTAAAGCAAACATAAAATTAGATAAAGACTCAAAACTGATGAGAAAGGGAAAACAGAACAACATTAAATGAGCTCAAATAAATTGAGAACAAGAAAGAGGACAAAAAAACAAAAACGGAACATGCTGCAACCCTCAGTTATTTACACTCAAACTACAGTTAAAACCATAAAACTGTCTGTACAGAAAAGTACATGTTATTAACAGTGCAAGATATTAAATAGCTCGACTCAAAACACTTCTCAATATACAAATTTATAACAAAAGCATACAGTTACATACAAGTGCCGAACAAAATGTAACTTCCGGTTATCATACAGTAGGGGGGTCTATACAAAGGAAACACTGGAGATGTCTTCAGAAATGTATACATGTACGTCACCTTATCATATAAATGCACATTTACAATATCTCTACCTTTATTCTGGTCATAGTACAAGAAACAGAGTCAAACTTTTTTTTTTCTTTTCTTTTGGTAGGGATGAGTGTGAGAAGCAGGCATGTCATGCCAATAAAGTGTGCGTCACTTCGATGAAGTGAAAATGTACTTAATTAAATAAATTCATGTAGGTGGAAACACTGAAAACGTGGAGTTCGGCTTTGATTGTGTGTGTTCTGACTTTTGACTCGATCCGGTTGCAGATATGCAACATCAACATCAGTGAAGCTGATGCAACTGAAGTGGGGGGATTGAAAAAAAATGGAGGATGGAAACATAATGAAAAAAAGCAGATGGGCTTTTAAAAACGCTGATGAACTGATTTAATGCATCCATTGCATTCGCCAACCTCCATCATTGCACATTTTAGACTGTTACCTCAACAGTAATCTGTGGATGAGTATTCAGTAGTAGATTTGCAGGTGATCCAACACAGGAGCTCTGCTTTTACAATTACCGTAATAATCCTAATACACTGATAACATCCCGTCGTTACCTGCCAAGACTTAGCCCTTCACTGCCCGCTCACTCGCTCACTCACAGCGTTCTGCAGTCTTTTATATGGGACACGTTGTTCCAGCTAACGCTCTGATCTGAGAAGAGGATCAGGAAAAGAAAGTACTGTCCGTTTCTCAAAGTGCCCCCGCGGAGAACAACAACAACAAGAAAAAAAAAAAAGGCACTACAGTATCATTCCTTATGATCCACTGAGGCCATCAGCGGACATACGATGGTGCTGAAACCTTATCCATCACCACCTACTTGATTCAGACCATGTACAGGAGCGATTGCCTGTACATGGGGAGGGCAACCCCATCCACATGAAGGTCCTTTTTATTTTTCTTTGTGTTTTTTTTTTTAATGAAACAGAGAGAAACATAGCAAAGTTACCTTTCCTATGCCCTTAATGCCAATGTGGCAGCGTTTCTCCTCCAGATTTCCAGAAATAACATAGCGAGCGCCATGTTGGGCTACGAGGACAGATGACAGATGGTCTTCACTGGAAATCATCCCTTTGCAATACAACTTTATCAAATGGAAACAATTATTGCTTGCAAAAACAATTCTTTTAAATGTTCAATTAAGTAAAGCACAAAAGTCAAATCTGTATATATGTTGGGTTTGGTTTTTTTGGACAAATTTCACCCGCCCCACCCCTACACAATCGTCATAAAAGTGCACTTAAGTGCCATTAGCTTGCCGAGAAAACAGTTGTCTGTAAAAAATAGTGCTTGTTTCTTCTGTTTTGTTTTTTTTGTGTTTTTTTTGTCTCTGGTCTGGTTTTTGTGCCCCGTAGTTACAGTATGTGGGTCGACTTTTTCATCCTGTTGAAAGGGAATCGGGGCGCTGACCCCAGGGTGCTGGTTAAGTGCTTCGTGCGGTGTGGCTCCTTGCTGGGTCGTCCTGTCACCTGCACTCCACTGAAACCCCGGAGTTCTGAGATGAGGACGATGAGGACGATACCGGAGGGTCTGCCAGCGTCAGCATGACTGCCGCTGTGAGCGAGCTGGAGGACGGTGAGGAGGAGGAGGATGATGAGGAGGAAGCGGCCACTGTGCCTGCAGAGCAGAAGCAGTGATTGGTTAAGCTGATTAAAAAAAAAAAAAAAAAAAGATGCGACAGTGACTTCCTGTTTTACTCCTCTTGCTTTAATGGTGAACCAAATTTAGTAAATAACATGCTAGTTATTATTTCAGGCAATAAAGAGCTGACTCACTTTCCCGTTCCTTCTTCTTCATGCGTTTTCGTCGTCTGTCGATAGAGGCGACCTCAGACTTGAGGGAGAGGTAGTGATTCCTGATGTCCTGAAGTTTCTCCTGAAGAAACGAGATCCTCTCCAGGCTGGTCATCTTCTCCAGATCAGCTGAGAGCACCCAAAATGAAAGGATAGGTTCACAAGAAGCGCTAAAGAGCTGACAAGCATAAACCAAATGGGTTGGATACTCACACATCTGGAAACTCCACTTGTACACCCGCGGCGATCTTCCGTGGTTATCCCGGTGCTGTGCATGGTCTGCATCACCCTGCTTGTGGTATTTATGGCTCGAAGGGGGAGATCGCCCGTGACATTTGGGCGAAGTGGCAGCCTTCAGCTCCGATGGGTTGTTTTTAGAGGCAGTTGATTTGGCAGTGCCCTCAACAACAGACTGGTCCTCGCTGTCACTGCTGTTGGCTGAAGAAAAAGAGGAAAAAGAAAGAAAATGCAGTGAACAGGAAACGCCTCATTTCCTCTCCTACCTGGAATCTGTTACATGATGCCTGCAAACGGGTTAATAAATGAAACGGAGACACATGAAAGCAGTGCTGGCGCTGAAAATGAGAGCGTTAGCGGGTGTCATCATTTCCACCCACAGCTCTTCTTACCTGTTTTCCTATTCTTTTTGGGAGGCACACCGAGGCTCTTGCGGTTTGGCTTGTGTTTCTTTGTTGCGCCGCCAGTCTGTGATTCTTTCTGCCGCTTCTGACTCGCAGACGCTACAAAAGAAAACAGCGAGAAGACGGTGAGGGAATAGGCGGACTGTGAAATGAGTAGTCAGCCTCTGTTTCTTCAGTATTGCATCCTGAAGAAAAATAATGAGTTGTGTCACTGAAAAATAAACCTGTTAAAATAGATTTTTGCTGCCACTCGTACCTTTGGACTTCTGTTCGCTCTCCTGCTGGCTGCTGTTGCTCAGCTCGAGGCTGCAGCTGCTGCTGCTGTTGCACGAGAGGCTGACGTCGAACACCTTTGAGGGGGAACTCGCCCCTTCGTCCTGCAGCTCTCCTCCTAGACTCTCCACCTCCACTGTGCTGCTATCTGTCTCGCTGCGCCCGCCCATCACCTCCTCCTGTACCGGCCCTGTGGGAAGAGCGTCCGAAACCGGCTCTGAAGGCAAGGCAGCGGGTATGGATGGGGGCGGGGAGGAAGGCTGCGCTTGACCAGACTCTTCCACGGCGCTGCCTCCTCCTCCCGATGGGGACTCCGGCGTCGTCGGTGGCGTGTTGAGTACAGAGTTGCTCCCGCTGCTCGGGAACTCCCGGAGCTTCTCGGTCTCCATCTGCTCCTGTGAGGTGTCGTCCTCGCCTCTCGCGTCCTGCTCGACGCTTGGCTCTTCCATACACGAGGACACCGGTGGGGGAGGAGAGTTTGCGGCCTCCGTGTCCGAGTCAGAGAATAACTCCTTGAGAGTCTTCTTTGGCCACTGGGCCTGGATGCTGGACCACACGTCTTTTTGTCCTTTAGGGCGAACGGCGGGCCTTTCCTCTACATTCCCAGAAACTTTGGCTCTCTTTTCGGGAATCTCCCAGAAGCCTCCTTGTCTGCTGGTTTTGCTTTTCTCCTTCATTCCGTTGTACTTCTTGGTCGGTGACCCCTTGGTTTTGGGGCGGGTTCGCTCACTTTCCTCAGGCTGAGCCTCGGCCACAGCTGCACCCTCATCATCTGAACTGCTGCTAGATGAGGCCCCTCTCTCCTCTCCAGGAGCGGCTGCTCTCTCCTCCGCTCTCATCGGAGAACCCGCAGGTAGCCAGTCAGCACTCCTGGTGTTCCTGGTCTTAGCTTTGGATTGACCTTTTGGAGTCCTCTCTGCTGCGCTGTCAGCTTTCCTCTTCCTCGTGCTCGCCTCTCCCTCCGACTCTGGTTGGCTTCTGCGCTTTCCGGCATCTGGGCTCTCCACACTGACGGTGTCCTGGGTCTTTCCCGTGACAGGACAGGGTTTGGACCCTTCGGGGGGGGCTCCGCCCTCCCAGCGCTCTGGAATTTGCGGTGGCTCTGGTTGGCCTTTTCTGAGACGGCTCCCTGGCTGATCCTCTTCGTTATGCTCTCCCTCCTCAGCTTCATGCTCGCTTTCATCTGTGGACACCTCGGAGGCTGAAGCAAACAGAACAAAGCTATATTAGGTCGTTAAAAAGACAAAACAACACACATCAGAGTGACGCGGTCCTAATCTGCTGCAAGTGTGCATGACCACTACAGGCTAATGAGTGTTGCTACCTTGCAGGCCATTGAGGATAGAAGTAATTTCTATAGCCTTGACTGGAGACTGCTGAGGCCCTTTGTCCTCACCCTCGTCCATCTTGGAAAAGACGTCCTGGCTCAGGCCACACTTGGAGCGCGGGACGCGGTTAGCGTTGGACGAAGGGCCGAGGACCTCCCTGTCATCGAGCCTCTCCAAATTGTCTTGCATTTTCTGCCAGAAGTCAACATAAGTCAGTCAGCCTTTCACTTCACGACACCAAACCGGGATTTTAAGACTTAATTAAAGTCACCGGCTCTCCAAAGTCATACCTTTATTTTTTTACGGTGCTTTATTTTTGGTACATTCTTATTGGCGGGTCGCACAATCTTGTCTGCTTTGATCCACTCATCATATCTATAAAAAAAAAAAAAAGAAAAAGAAAGAAAGAAGAAAAAAAAAGAAAAAAAAATCAAGTACAAAGACGAGAAAGAGTTTCATCATTTAGGACTTTGAAGAAGGAGCTGTGAAATATTCTCTCACACCACCCACCACCACACAGACGCTTCTACTGTCTGACCCCGACATATTGCTGTGACACAGTAAGCCTCAACAGCAAGAGAAGAAATCCCATGGTGTTATGTGGAAAAAAAGACACAACCTTTTTACGATGAAGAAAGAAACAAGATAGAACACCGACCACCACACAAATCATATTCAGTAGAATTCACACAATACCGAGGAAGTGGGTCGTATGAGGAGGAGGGGAGGGGGGGATGGAAGAAAAAAGTTTCACAACATCACACACAACAGACACAATGCAGAGAACATCCCACTGTCTTTTATAGAGTGCTAGAGGACCACACAACAACATTGAGACGATGAAATGCCGATTGCACTAGTTAACCTCTGTGTCATGGTACCCTAACACTCTACTCAACACTGCGTTTAACCCTGACCCGCTGGGGAGGGGGGAGAGGGTTGAGAGGTAGAGGTGAGTGTAGCAGCACTTAGGTTGGCCATTCAGTGTTAGCTCACATTCAAATATCACATTGAAGGATTGGAAGTTTTTGTTTGATTGTTAAAAGACTTCAAATTGGTTAAAAAGAAAAAAAGAAATAAAAAAATCAGGCTGTCTGTAAATCTGTTTGAGAGACAGACAGCTGGGGGACAGACAGACAGGGGATTTTGGTCAAAACTGAGAGAGAGGAAGCTGAGGAGTGAATCCGCATCAACCCGATACTCAGTTGTGTTTCTGCCACTAGATGGCCCAGTGCTCTCCATAATCAGAGTGCTGACCATGGCACTGGTTCACACGAAGCAGAATTGTGAGGAAGGGTTACTGCTGCGGGGACACCCACGTAGGCAGTGATCCCATGAGTTAAGAGATGGATTTTTAAAAATTTGTTTTTTTGGTCTGTTTTCTTTTGAATTAGGGTGAAAATAGACGTTTAGGTGATTTCTCCCCAGGTCCTGTCTTACCTGACGTTCCAGCCACAGTAGTGCACCAGGTAGAGCACCTCTCCCCCCTCCACGTCTGCCTCTTTCACAGTGGCCTCGTACGTCTTCAGATTGCGGCCTCGCCCATACCTCACCTGCACCTTCATCCCCGGGGGGTAACACTCAAACTCCTCCCCTTCCTCCCCCTCCTGACTGCTGTCATCCCTGCAAGAAAAACAGTTCAGCACTTCCTGGCCCTAGGCTATAACACCACAAAAACCACCACCCTCACCCATCCACCCCCAACTCGCTGCCTGCTGCTATAACAAGCCTGTTTTCTAGTCTATTTGCTCCACCCTTGCCTTTCCCTGTCCCATTACAACACTACACCTTCACCTGCACAGAAACATAAGCTGCCTTAGCTCTAGTCCAGCTGCATCATTAATAGAAAAGCCAGTCAAAGAACAGTACATGAAGTGTTTCAGCAAAAAAACAAACAAAACACATCATTCTTTATTCTTTCATAGTAAAAATTAATGATGATAAGAAATCACACTACTGTTATGCTGTCTAACCCCACACACACACACACAGGGGATTCTCATTCACCCTCGTACGCACGCTGTAAAGAAACAAAGCAGCCACAAGAAGGAGCTAGAGGGAAACAATCAGGAGATATAGGGGTGGTGCAGGGGTGTCAGTAAGTGTTTTAGGCGCCAGGGGGCCTCGTGGGGTGGGTTAAGCATGGCAAAGCGCAACGGGACAGGCAACGCAGCAACTTAAAGCGAGGCTACAGCACTGAGAGGAAGCACAGCTGCGAGGTCCTAGTCGGCCCGCTGCGACAAACAACATCTACAGCACAGCACGCCTCACAGTCCCTCCCAAACTTAGCTCCTCAGAACGTGCAGACGGGCTTATTTCCAGGAGCCGACTGATTTTTAAAAAACATTTCCACCCCAGATTGAAAAATAAATAAAACACACAAATATCACGTAGATTAAGACTCGTCTTGCTCAAAATGAGCACAATTCAACTGCAGTGCTCATCATTATGAATAAAAGCCAAAAGGTCAACAGTCCAAATGAACTTTTCAGCAAAGCTGTTGAGAAGGCTTCATCGTAAAAATAAGCACCTGTCCAGCAAGAACTCAACAATAACTCATCGATGTCTCCTACTAATGCATCGCCTTCTCGTTTAAGCTCACAGTAAGCTAGTTTCAGTGGCTACACGCCGTCTGTGCTGATGCTGGAATGAAAACGTGACCCTGACACAACACCGGTCTGTTCCAGTTTACAGCCTGTAAACATCAAACAGGTTTGATATGATCAGAAAAGCTCAGATCAGATCAGCCTGCGGCTTGTCCACTGAGTGCATCTGTAAACTCGTAATCTGCAAGGACGTTGATCCCGACAAAGCCGAAGGATCAAGGAGACTTCTGACTGTCATAGAGGTCACAAGTGGTCTTCTATCAGCAGGTACCTGTGGCCACGGTTGGTATAAACTACAGATAACCTCCTCATAACGTGCAGGAATTTTGCAGTCCTTCAGTCAGACACAGAAACTCAATAAACCAAGAAACTGTTTTCTAGCTTTCAGCAGTCCAAACAACACAACTGTACATCTGTCACTGTGGACGTTGAACAAACAGGTCTGAGCTGGACAGACGGCGCTAATCACAGGAAGCAACAGGGAAAATGCGACTGCTGAGGCCAAACTGTACAACAATCCATTTACCAACACTCAGAGTTTTCCTCTAAAAGCATCTCAAGCACTGTATATATAAAGATATATACATATCTCACAACTGGAGGGTTAATGCATCTATGACAACATTCACACACATGGAACATTTAAATAAAGCTGAACACTGAAAGCCAAAAAGATGAGAGAAAAGACAGGAAAAGGGTGGCAGAGAGAGAGAGATCAGGAAAGGGCAGGAATCAAGAAGAGCACGGCCATGTTGTGCACTGAGTGAGAGAGGCTCGGCATGGTCAAACAATCCTAGCGAGCGAGAGACAGCAAGAAAGCACAGCATGACATGCCAGGTGAAAGGTAGCAGTCAGGCTTTGGTGCTCTAAGATGTCTCTGCCAGCCGATGTCGACTAAGCAACAAGGAATAATAATAGCACAAAGGGCAGTGGATAAGAGCTTAGTTAGAGGAGAGAGAGAGGAGAGCGCGCCTCTCTCTGGTTAGCAGGTAAGAGTATACGGCGTATTAGTACTTTTAAGGTCAGAAGGATCACTGCTCCTCATCTGCTAATGGTGTTCTAGCATCGTGCTGCCACCAAGGAAAGCAAATACCTCGAGTCCTTTTGCATTCTTATTTTGCTTTCACATGGAATAGTTTTACCATGCAGGAGCTCACGTTTGTGCCCTGACCATACGTTTTGTTTTTTAAGCAACTGTGGAGGAGGGAGCATCCCCTTCAGTGAACCTACCCAGAGTTGTCCTTGCTCTCCTGCTCCTCATCGTGCTCCTCCTTCATGTCGTCGGCTCCGAGGCGAGCCGTCGACGAGCCCTCGTCGGCGTCGGCTTTGTGCGGACCGTCCTCTTCTTCGTCATCGCCCTCGTTTCCGCCCTCTTTCCCCTCGGTTTTCGATGTTTCGGATTCCGTTTTACTCGGGGCCGAATCAGGTTTCTCGTCCTGTGAGAGAAGGACGCTTTATTATTGTGAAGGTTATAGACTGAGAAGCGTCACAGACATGATGCTTTATTATGAGAAACATGGGAGGTGTGCAGAAATTCATCTAAAATAACAGACAGCACTCGGGATAATGCACCTTGCAGATAACGGGCTGTGTGCTGCAAGGTTCTCCGTCCACTTGGGCTTTCTGCTCTTCGGTGACTGATGACGTAGGAGCCGTTTTCCCTGCCTCCCCCTCAGGTTTCGCCTCCCCCTTGGTCCCCTGCTTCAAAGGGAGGTCCATTTTGAATGTGATGGCAGTGGAGGTGCAGTATTCCTCAAATCCGTATAAGTACCTGCGTGATGAGACATTCAACACATCCAATAAGATTTTCCAAAGTTTAATCTTACTGCTCCAAAGCGTACGCACGCCGACATACCTGCGCCGCTCAGAGTTAATCACACAAAGATGAAGAGCAAGTCGATTGGAGGATTTTGCATTTTGAAAGCTTTCGAGCTGTGGAGTGTCTGTACGTACTTGCGGTAAGCACATTTGACGTTGTAGCCAGCAGCTGAGTTGAGCACGGGGATTCCCAAATCCTGATAGACTTGCTTCCAAACAGAACCGCTCTCAATCTGCTCAACGAGGGAGACAAAATTCAGAGACAGTCGACACCAAACGAAACAAGAGCGACATCAAACTGCTCTCAGGGGCGGGCAGTAGCACTCACATTGTCAAAACCTCCCAGTTTGTGCACCAGCCTGTAGAGCTTGAACAGGTTGAGGTTCCTGTAGCCCAGAACCGGCCGCTTGTTAATGGGAGTCCCTGAAGAGGAGAAGCAGAAGGCACAGGTGGATGTGGTAAGAAAAGCAGCACAACATGTTTGTCTGCTGGAGAAAATTATGATTTTTCTTTTTAATAGGAAAAAAAAAAAGACAAAATTCACAACCCGTCTCACAAATGAAAATAAACCTCAAACATCACACTGGTCCCTGCCCTGCTCTCACCTCTGTCTTCCATGAACTTGTAGAGTTGCTGCAGGAAGTTCTCCCTCTCCTCGGGGAACGGCTCCACCTCCTCCTGCAGACAGGAAACAAGACAGTTTGGCATCTCTCTTTTTAAAAAAAAATAAAAAATCTGGGAGGTTGTAGGATAAGAGGATAAGTGCTGTCTCTACCTCCTCCTCTTCACCACTCGCATCCTCCTCCTGCTCCTCCTCTTCGTCGTCATCATCCTCTTCGCTGCTGGAACTTTCCTCTTTCACTTCTGTCTTCCAGATGCTGGGCACGACCAGCTGCCTCTGGAACTCCAGGGCTGCGTCCAGCGCTGAAAGAGCGGATTAATCGAACCTCGTAAACACTTCTTGGAGCTGTGCGTGCATCACACATGCTCAAAAGACACACTTATACCTTTAAAAATGTGCTCTACACTATATACAACAATAACAATAATACGCCCACATAAGAGCTACAGTATAAAAAAGACCAGGAGCTCTGGAAGCATGAAAACCTGCCAGTGTTTGCACAGTGACGCACAGCAGCTGAAGCATCCAGCCACAGTGTCACAGGTGGGTTTTAGCAGTATCTAACCACCTCGGCAGATGCTTGTTTTACGCTTTTGTAACGTGGAAAATATCACAGTTGTGAGTCAACCACCTGTGAATATCAAGACGGGGACAATACAAAGCTGTTTGCTAAGTGCAATTACGAGAGTACGAGCTCAGCGGTGGAAAAAAAATTGAATAAAATGAAAAATAATGTAGCACTTTTATAAAAAAAAGTTTAGTGAGGACTTTAAAAATAGACTGCAGAGTGACAGGAGCTCTCCACCGCTGCGTTCTCTCCAGAACATAAACAAAACTTCTCTGGTCTTCCACTCTGCGAGTGTTTTCTGCCAAGTGTGTCAGCGTACAGAGCGGCCCGCAGACGGCTGATAAAAGGTATGCTCTGCTGCGCACCACTTCTGTAGCACCGACTTCAAACTCACCGGGTTTGAGGCTCGCGTCAGCTTTTGGAGGGCAGCTGCTGTCGAACTCACGGACGTCCTTCTGTAGCACCGTGTAACTGCAAAAAATAAATAAAAATATAGCAACTCTGATTAGAAAGGTTAACAGAATGTGTGGAAAATGTACAAAATGCTGCAAAAAAAAAAAAGAAAGTTTTATTAAAACAACAAAGTCCAAACAGCTCAGAGCTCTACTGTATAGTCTTATTCATTAAAACAACCTTACAGCTGTGCGCCAATCAAAGCCTCCAAAAACCTGAGCGGTCACAGACTACTTTCTTACAGCATCCCTAAAGCGGCTGGGCACAGTCAGCTGCTGGCGATTTGGCAGACACACGGATCAGTGAAGCTTGTAAGCTGAAAGCAGTCAGAGGTTTGGCTGGTGAGCAATGTGAGGCGATTTGCTGTGGTATCTGTAGGCAGCTGAGCAGATCCAATGACTAGATTTGTCATGGAGTGAAATTTTAAAGAAACAAGTGTATAAAAGCTAAACGGCCTCACACTGAGAGAACGGCTCGGTTTCCTGGCATTTCCTTAGATAATCACTACAAACACTGCACTGACAACGACACCTGTCTGTAACTCAGAGAAACCACGTGCAGGTTTGTTTAGCTGACGTTTAAAACCCACTCACGCTCATTACACTGTCTTTTTCTGTTGCAGGTTAAAAACACAGACAAGTTTGCAAGCTGGCTACATGGGGGGAAAAAAAGTGGAAACAGGAAAGACTTGTCAGATCTGGTTACTGTAGTAACAGTGGAAACAGTAAAACCACTTCCTGACAACTCCCGCCTCACCCCTGGATCTGACCTTCCTTTCCCTCAAAATGTTTTCCAAGCCATTGTTTTTTTTTTTTGAAAATGGTTATTAGTAACAATACACAACTCTCCTGAGGAAAGCGAACACACTGACCCCGGGCGCTGTGCGGGAGAGGTCACGTGGCCTATGGATGTAAACCCCTTGTTCAAAAAACAAACCACGCCAGCCTGATAATAGCTGAGAAGAGCTTGTCAGAAAAGATAAAAAGTGGAATAATAAACAGTGACAAGTGTGTGCAGAAGAATGGAAAGGCACTTGAAAGCAGTAAAAGGGCTAAAGGAAATCACGCAGCACTGCAGCGACAGCGAGGATGCACACTCAGCAATCAAATGTGCTTAAAATGTGTTTTCTTATGTCTCGCTACTACACTCTAAAAATGCTATGCGTAACAATAATGATACACATGTTGGAAATTTTGCTTCATGCATATGAGAGCAAACCGATTGGAGACGGAAACAAACTGAAAAATCTCATTACAATCATATAGATTTTCCTCCTCCTTTCATTTTGCTGTTTTTTGCAATCTCACCTGGATGCACAGTTCAGCGACTTAAATCAAATAGCTGCAGAGCAGAAAGAAAAAGAAAATGCGATTCCACTTGCAAACAAAAAAAACCCCACCACACAGGTTTTTCACAGGGTGCCCTCGGTCAGAGAGGAAATACTTCACAGCCGTACAACTTCCAGCTCGTCTCCGATTTATCATTCTTTATCTTATCCCTTTCATCAGCTCTACCTTTAACCGAGTGATAAGACTTCCTGTGCTGCATATTTGTCTTCAGCCGCAGATTAAGGAGGTCATGCCGGCGACTCGCTCAGGATTCCTTTTGAAGCAAGTGTATTTAGTCATTGCGGGAATTCAAACAGACAGGAAAGTAGTCTTTGGAGCGGGCGAACAAGCGCCAGATTAATTTATGCTGAGAGTGGGCTATGTTTCTACCCACTTGAAGAAAGGCTGCAGTAACACAACCGCCAGCTGAGCGCACACTCTTGACAGGACTTATTTCTTTCTTTACCACAGACAAAACAATCTGGCTGTGTGGTTCCACGCCGAGGGCAGGCTGCAGGGAAGCTACACTACCTCTCCACACCAGTAACTCACAGCCTCAGGAAAAATAAAATAACAATAGGCGATGCTGCTGAGGAAGGCTGTGTGCTTGAGGCCTATATGAGCCTATATTCCTCTAATCAATGGAGATTTGAATTCATTCACCAAACACACGCACAATTACTTAGTCAAGAAATACAAATGTTATCTGACAGAGCCACAATGGCCGTACTTTATTAGTATTAAATGGTTAGTGTGCAAATTGACTTACAAACAAAAATGAATCAAGAACAACTTATATAAATGATCAAGGGCCAGCGCAAAGCATCTGCACGCCACAGCTTTACTACCTCTTAGTTTTGTGGCCGACTAGCGGCCCAAGTTCCCTCTGTCTCACTTTTCATTGATTGCATCATAAATTATGCTGGATAAGCTACTAATAATAATTAGTGCAGAAGCAGCTTAACACAACAGAATGTAAATGTGGCTTTGGGCGAATTATTAATGACTCACAATTTTCCATCCTTGAACGAGCGCACAAAGACGTTGTCCTTCTTCACGGTCATGTCTTCGTGGCAGTCGGGGGAGATGACCTTGTTGCACAGAAACAAGAGAAAGTCAGAAAAAGGTCACGTGAGGTGGTGCTGAGGCAATAAAAAGAAGAAGAATAGGGGAGGGGTGGGGGTGTATCAGAGAATGACTTAATGACTAAAGTGGTTTCAGCAAAAGGGCACACTGATTGATTACAAAATGTGCTGCCTATGATACAAAATCAAACTAGCAGGAGAGATGAAGCGCGAGAGATGACGAGGGGTGGGCACCCGCCAGCATCATTAGCAGCTGGAGCTGAGGAGGAGGACTAACGTGAGGGCTGCTACTCCTGCCGGGGTCTAACCCAAAGGAAGCAGCGCATTTCCAGCAGGCCTGCGTACACTAGGGCTCACGGGATTGGATGCTTTCACTTCAGGTCCATGACTCACGCCTGCTGTGTGATTTCGAGCTCTATCACATACGCTCACACGTGCACGCTCGTGTCTTAGAACTTTTACATAACAAGGCCACCCAAAAGAGCCCCTGTCTATCACAGCCGCGCATCATCTGTTGCACAAGACAGCTGCCAGTGTACCTACTCCACCCCTCTGCCATATGGTTGCAGTGTAAACAATGACAGGCTACTGTGCAGTGCACTTCTCTCAACTGTCACAAGGAGGCAGCATGGAGCTCAGTCAGTAGCAAGCCAAGAACAACAAATCCTGGAGGCGGGGCCCCTGCTGACTACACAGTAAAAGGGACAGCTTTCCCCACCCTCTCCTATTCTGCCAGTTCTACTTGTAACACTTACACAAACAAACAAGGCCTGTCACTATTTCATTGTGCGCTAACGGTGACTGAGAGTTACAGCTGGGTGGATGGAAATGGATAGGCAAAGACTGAAGACATCAAACTGATGTCTGTCTGACATTTCGCACACATCATGGAAAACAAGTCGGGGGGTTTTTTATTCTGCAAAATAAGACTCGAGCTCTTTTTCGTCCTTCAAGTCGGAACATGAAGTCTGTCTGGCTATGAAATGTTATTACATGCATATTACAGCATTTGATGGAAGGCAAATTCTAGTACAATAACATAATCCTGCTGAGTGCTGAGGTTACGTAAGCAGGCATTTTGATGAAACTGCATAATGCCGTGACTTCACTGGAAGCCCGGCAGCAGCAGCAGCCCCCGTTCCTCCACAGCGATGCTGCTTATCAGCTCACCAGAGCAGGATACCACGTAGTCTTCTTTTTGTCCCCGGTGGGAACCCCTTCCACGCAGACCACCTTGCCGAACAGGTCTTCATTCTGCCGCTGATCGCTCTCCTCCTCTTCACTGGAGGATGAGGACAACTCCTCCTCTTGACTGTGGGAGGAAGGGAGACTTTGCTCAATGGACTTCGCTACAGAACGGCACAGCGAGCATTCATATATTACACCATTTACACCGTTTTACCTTCATTACACGAATTCAAGTATACCACGTGAGAGCTGCTGTTGATTTTAAAAGCCACTTAGCAAAAATGCCAAACATTCCTAAGTAATGAATCTGATTCTGAGTATTTGCTGCTTTTCTCTGTGTTATGCAATATAATATAATAAAGAGGCGCTGTGAATGGTCGTATTACATTTATATTTCAGTTACAGAAAACTGCGTGTCTCAATTTTTTTTAAAAAAGGGGGAGGCAGATGATTTCTGATAACCAAGTCATCATTTAACTGCTCCTCAAATTTAAAATAACACCTCCACCAGTCTCCACCTAACAATCCATCATTGTCTTATCATGTAGCACAGTGAGACATAAGGTTGCCTCTACTGATGAGCTCACTCATTAGGATCGGTGGGTAAAAAGGAGCCGGCTCGCTGTGTGCCGTCTGACAGTCTTCCTGATGCTCGGGCAGAGCCCTGACAGATAGCCTCGTCTCTGAGTGATCATGCAGGAAGCACCGAGAGGCAAACAGACCCTGCTTTTCTCTTTTTATGGCTCACGGGGCCAGCTCTGAGCACAGCTCTATGTACATATACACACACGCAGCATTTGGCACCACTCAAAAGCAGTAAATCAGCCAGGCTGCTACTATTACAACAACAACAACAACAACTAAGCTGTGAATCAAAGTCACAAAGAAAACACTAATTCTTCAATGAGGCACAGACTATTATTCATTTAGGGGAAAAAAAATTAACGTTTTTTCCACTTGTAAAGACTGATGTTGCAGGGATTGCTTTACAGTTGTCGTTGTTTTTAAAAGGCAGCAATTTAAATAAACACATTCTGAGATACACTCGCTTTTTCCTGTTGGAGGAGACGATTGATGGCACTCTTACCACCAAACAACACGGGTAACAGCTCTCCTTATGCTCCTTAAAAAACAAAGTAAAATAAGCCTTAAAGCAACCTAAAAATATCATTAATTAACAGCTCGTCTACTTCTTGGCATGGTCAGTGACTCCTTCTCTGTCGTCTGGCAAACTCACAGCTACATAAACTTATTTCCTCTGTTTCCTGTGTTTATGTTAATGCATATTTCTCCTCTCATTTAACTCAGGAGGGCAAATTAGCATGTTTTCCAACAAGTCAAACTATACACCCCCCCCCAACCCCCCCTTTTTAAACAACAACTTAAAAGCAAGCCTTGTGGCTGCTATCTTTACAGAGCAGCCAATCCCTGCAGTTCAAAAGCTGAAACACTATTAGTGCACACTAAAGAAACAAAAGGTCCGAGGTGCTAATGTGCAGCTGGGACCGCTCCGAGTCAATATTGCATCAATGCTTAGAGTAATATTGACTTCTCTGGGCGCCATTAGCAAGAGAATAAGATTATCTAGCCAAGTGTCCTCTTTATACCAGAGAGGAGCTACGAATATACCCAGCACCAAAAAAAAAAAAAAAAAAGAAAAGAAAAGAAAAGAAAAGAAAAGAAAAGAAGAAGACCCTCAGCAGTTCTTATTCCCCCGATGAAAACTGTGCCGTCTCCCAGGAGCAGGGACATCAGAGCATAAAACACTCACTGCAACATTAGATTCAAAGCAGGGAAAATTAAATAAATAATTTTTAAAAAAGAGATAACGTTCAGCAGGACTGTGCCACGCTCATTCTGCCTCTCCAGCAAGCATGCGCACACACTCAGGGAGCCCGCTATGATTAAGGAGCTGGAGGAGGCGAGCAGGCTCTCTCTCCTTCCAGGCCTCGGGGGCTCTTTATGAGGGGATGGAGATGAGAGTAAATCTTTCATTTCAACTGCTGTCAGCACACTTAGAGCAGGGCGAGCCTGTTTCTGATGGCGGAGGATCGGAACAGAAAATACCTTCCCACTGGCATCACAGGCCTCTGATAAAATGAAGCTAAATATGAGCGCTGCGGGACTGAGCACAGAGACCCGTGGACGATACTCACATCGGGTTTGATCGCCGACCGCGGTTCCCCTTCTTGCCGATGACGGGTGTGCCGAAGTGCTCGGGGTTGGTGAGAGGGAGTCGGTCAAGTGTCTGCGATGGAGAGAACACAACCGGACAAAAAGGTTTACCCTCTATTCGTACACTTATAATAATTTATACACAAAATGAGCTTCATTTCCCCAGAAAGCAGAAATGAGGCTGTTATGGGACTGAGGGGCAGTGCGATACTTGCCTCGCTCTCCGCAAAGTGACGCGCTCCTTTCAGGCAGAGGGAGGAACGCCTCAGTGTCTTCTCATCGCCGTCATCAAACACTGCAGAGATAAAAGACCAACTATCAGACTGCGAGCCCACCGGTACCCCCGCGCCCACACAAAAACAAACTCAAGCACAGACAGACTCCTGCCTCAGTTACAAAATGCCATCGCGCCTCAGATATACTGCAAACAAATGATGCTCGTCTTTTAAGGCTCATACGTTCTCCAGCAGGCAGCCACGGTTACTTTCAGCTCACAGATTTACTCGAGCTTCAAGGACCCTCTGCTACACAGAGCTGAGTAAACAGCAAAATAAAGACGTGAGGAGAAGCGTCTCAATTTAATTCATATCTCTCTGATATTTTATCCATAAATGAGCAGCCATTTGTAAAATGCGCTCACACGTGAAACAGCACTAAATCTAACATTAAATTTAATAATAATGACCTCAAGGACTCTTAAAACAGTCTCTTGGATCGCAAAGACAAACCCTGGGTCGTTCATTGTTCAAACGTACTTGTAGACAATAATGAGGGGAACACTTGAGGTAACTTCAACAGTGAGTTATGTTTTTGTTTTCCCCACCAGCGAATGAAAAGAATGAAAGTGTGCCGAGATGAATGTTTTCAAGGCGCAGAAAACCCCCACGGGTGCTCTTAAGTGACGAGCAGCTGCCGAGAGACTGGAAAGCTTTGCAGCAAGTCTATATGCTGTGTACTCTGGATTATCCAACAATGTAACTGTGTACTCTTAACAGACTCGCAATTACAAACTGTGGGCACAAAAAAACAAAAACAAACACCAACACCAAATCTGTTCAGTTAGAAGCTAAAATGTGGGATTTTTGAGGTTCTCACCACCCTGTCATATTTATTTTGAACTTTTTATAGAGCAAATGATTGATATCACACTTCATCCCCCTACATGTAGCATCACCAGCATTTCTCACTTGCTATCTTGTGTTATATTACAGTGATTCCCATCTTTTTGGCCCACAGTGTTCTTCTGGTTGAGCTCCAATACCCTCAGCATGACACCACTGGACATCCAGATGTGTTCATTTGACTGTATTTGAAATCACTGGAGTTAAGATTAGTTTAAACTTCATGCATTCACACATGGATACTCTAAATTATCCATTGTTTTAGCTAACTATATACTAATTGCTAATAAGACACTTTTGGTTTCCGCTATTTAGCCAGATACACCCACTGGCCACTTCATCATCTGTTAAAGTGCTCATTAATGCTAGTACATAATCAGGCAATAACATGACAGCAGCTCGACATGGTCAAGACAACCTGCCGTTCAAACTGAGCATCAGAACAAAAAGATGATTTAAGTGACTGGGATTTTCCCATATAACCATCTCCGAGGTTCACAGAGAACGATCTAAAAAACAGAAAAGATCCCAGGAGGCACAGTTCTCTGGGGAAAAGTGTCTTGTTGATGTCAGAGGTCAGAGGAGAATGGTCAGACTGCTTCAAGGTGATAGTAAGGCAACCAAGGGACATCAAACCCTGAAGCAGATTTGCTACAGCAGCAGCAGACCACACCGGGTGTCACTCCTGCCAACTAAGAACAGGAAACTAAGCCTACAGTTCACACAGGGTCACCAACCAGTGTAAACAACATGAAAGCATGGGGAAATGGAGAATCACATCATGGATGTGCAGCTGACGCCATCATGTAAATATGGACCAAAATCTCTAAGCGATGTTTCCAAGAACTTGTTGAATTAAGGCAGTTCAGAAAACAAAAGTAGGTCCAGCCCAGTATTTGTCCTGTGGTTTTAAGAAACCACAGGACACACGTTGTTGCCTTCGTTGTTGCCTTCGTTGTTGCCTTCTTTGTTACCTTCTTTGGTAAGAAGACACACTGGCCTAATGATCCCAGCAGGAGACTCAAATCCCACTGGGGATGCGTCAGGAAGGGCATAAGGTGTAAAATAAATAAATAGTTTTCAAATGAAATATGTGGAGCTACTTGCTGAGGTGAATAAGAGAGCAGCCAAAAGTATCAGCACAGTTAATCTTTCCATGCACTAGGGCTGCCACGATTAGTCGACTAGTCACGATTACGTCGACTATCAAAATTGTCGACGACTGATTTAATAGTCGATGCGTCGTTTGAAGCTTTGTAAGATCACAAAAGACGCAGGAATAAGTGGTAGGATTTAAGAGTGTAATAACGGACTGAAACAGAAGATGGCAGCACTGCATGTATAAGGATGCCAGCTGCCTTTAAACCCTGAAGAAGAAGAAGCTCTGTCCCAGAATTCATAGCTCAGCCCAGCTCAGTTTCCAACAATGGCGGCAGCTAGTTAGTTTTAATATTACTCTTATTATTCTTTCTGGGTCACAAAACAAACGTTTAACATATTTTCAGGCGAGAATGTAGCTGTGTAAATCTCAAATATCTGCTCAGTTTATCAGGACACCACATATTTGCAAAAGCGCTCCGACGTTTTCGGAGACGTCTGTTACCCACTAGCTCGATAGCTAGCCGGGGGCAAGGCTCACTAGAGCCGGTGAGAACACCGGACTCCCGGCAAATCGTTTTCAAACCCACCGCCGTCTTTCGCTACTCAGGTTAAACATATATAAGTCACTTCGATAACTTAAAAATGTTATTGTTTGGCTTTTTTTAAGTATTTTATTTGTTTCTGAGTAAATCGGTTTGGCTGAGATTAAAGTTATAGTTTTTACATCGCTGAATAAACGTCAAGCAGACAACTGATTATCAGAAGTGTGAGATGCTCGAGAATATACTCCGGTGTCCCGTATTGTATTTTAGATAGCAAGGAGTAATGGATGCATGATCTGATTAGTCAACTAATCGCAAAAATAATCGGTGACTAGTCGACTATCAAAATAATCCTTTGTGGCAGCCCTACCATGCACACATTCAAAACTGCAGAGGCACCACTGGTTGACGTTCCCCTTATTTAATATGTTGACTAAAATTCTTAAAGTTGTAGCAACTTCGCAGTCCAAGAAACACAAATCAGCATGCAGGATTTTCTGTCAGTGCAAACATGTTTTTTTATGACGTAGCAGTAGAGTAAAGAAGAGTGTGAGAGGAAGGAGGCAAGGCAGACAGCTTGTTATTGACTTACCAACTGTATATATACTAGCATCGGTCAGCTTATTGATTGTGGCTTCTTGGTAAACTCCATCCTGATTCTTCACCTCCACAACAGCACCCACCTGTGGGACGGATACACCGCTGTTATTCTGCCAGTCAGTGCACTAATTATTATTATATTATGGTGATAAATCAAAATGATGTCTTTTCAGGTAATGAGAAGATGATACCGCTGCTACATAAACCCTTAATTTAGTGAAATTAAATCGCAAAGCTAATGCTTTGCTGCCCCGTGCGCTTTTATGCAAAGGGAGGGTGAAGTGTAGCTTAGATACAAACAGGAGTGAAGCTAAAAATAAAAAAATAAAATAAAATAAGGAGTCTTAAATTCAGACAGGAGGGATTCATGACTAATACTGAATAATAATAATAATAGGTCTCCATCTTTCCTGCCTTACCTTTAGAGGTCCTTTGATGTTTTCATCGTGAACCTCAGCTGTGGACAGATCTGTTTTAAAGGTCACCTGGGGAAGGTGGGAGGCAACAGTAGAGTAGAATCAGTAACAGCATAAACAAAACAATTACCTAAAGATCTGACCGGATCACACCAATCATCCTCCTTACACAGGCAGCAAGTCTCTCCTAATACTGCAGGACTTTTACACAATGACTGAACCCTCAGTTGATGCCGAACAACTGACCATCCCCCGCTCTCTACATCTGCAATGTCCACCCCCTAAGTGAGCCACGGCAGATCATAATCTGATCACGCTGTGGTAATCTTGTATCTGCATGGCAACCTGGCATTACTGTGAGACAGAAAAGGCCACAAGGCAGGCACACACGCACTTAAGAGCCATAGACTGCCACGTCTTTTCCAGAGAGCATGTACAAAAGTTTGAGAGCAGCCAGAAGTGCTGGATCTTTTTAGTAGATGTGGGCAGATGGATCCAAATATCAACAGTATCGATACCAACACTAGTATTGGTATCAGATCGATATTAATGTGATAGCATCAATACTTGAAAGTGATCTATTTAACAATGAATAGTTTTAAATGGATCACTTTTTCTGGAAATGGAAAAATGGATGAAATGCACACTGCTCTCCCCAATATAAGCTGCCTTTACAGGTTAGAAGTATCAGGATTGATATTGGCACTGGCAATACTGGCCCTGTGTTTACTTGGTATTGGATCAATACCAAAATTTGCAGAATTGCACAGCATTACTGTTTATTACCGCAAACCTCCTCCCTGCTTTGTACATCCAAATGCTCATGTGCTTCCTTCTGTTTCCGGAGGGAAATTAAAGTAATTTGTTGAGAGCATATGCACAAAAAAATTGTAACATAATTATAATGGAAAACTGGCATCACTTTTATTGACTGTGATTCAGTTTAGAATAAGTTGCCGTACAGAGGAGAGAACGGGGGCTAAAAAAAAAAAAAAAAAAAGTTAAGCACCTCATCCCAGAAAACAAGCCTGCGGGTAACAAATTCAGACAATGCTCGAGTCAGTTTCAAATATAACAACAGCAGAAGCAGCAATCAAGGTCTCGCTGTGAATGCACAATCAAGACAATGAATGAAAGAAATGCATACTGTAAGATTGTCAGGTAATAAAATAGGGGGGGAAATAAAAAGCTTCCTCGGGTAGCATTTCATCAGTTATGGAGATAATAACATTCCCGACTGGGGGAATAAAGGAATCCCTTTCTTCTCTGAGGAAGGCAAGCGGCTCGACTCCCCCCAGACTTTAGGTAGGGTGACTCCCGCTGTCCGAGGCCTCGGCTTCAATAACGACAGAGCGCTCTGACGACTTCCTAACTGCAAGCCGTACACACGGCGCAGCCACTTAGCCTTGATAACAAATATTGGAATAAGATATGAAACCATATTTCTGATACAACAGAGCCTCGGCGCAGCAATTTTATGCTGCGAACAGATTTATGAGGAGCCAGTAGTCCTTCATGCTCCGTTTTCTCCCAGCAGGAAACGAGAGCTGTGAGAAGTGACTGCTTTATTCAAGCAACGGTGGATTCTGAGGCCATAAACAGCTAAAAGGATGTGACACAGTGATAAAGCCCTCCACTGTTCTGATTTTTATATGTTGTTTATTTCAACATTATTTTATTATTTATGCTGAAAAAGATACGTTTCGAGAGTACACACCTTCACCATTTGTGCCTTTATAAATCTGCTTTTCTTCACCTCACATGTTCGCATCTATTTAATCGACTTTCCCTCCATTACAACTGCCTCGAAGTATCGCTTCGTGCCACACAGCAAGAGCACAGATTAACAGGACAATGACATCAATATTTACCTCCAAAAGTCAAACACCTGGCTGTTTAAATAAGGAAAACCCACATAAATATTTAATCTACAGTAACCTAATCTGAAGCCTAGAAATAGTGTCATTTAAAAAAAAAAGGGGGGGGGGGGGGGGGAATAAATAGATAAAAGAGCAATGGTGAAGCTTTCTGGTGCCTTTTTTGCTAAAGCGACATAACCACAAGGATAAAACTGCAGACTTTGTGAGGCACCTCAAATGCACAGAAGTGGAATTTTAATCAGTTTTAGGAAGGTTAGGTTACATCATGAGTGGCATTCACACGACTGAGTTAGTCAGCACTTGTTTGAGTGTGACATTTCTGAAACAGCACCATCCTAAAGAGGAGTGGGCTTTCTCTCAGTGTGGTCTGCAAGTGCTCAAAGAACCGGGAAATGTGTTTAAGAGAAGGAGCTGGTGTTCATCTGTTCTCCACGAGTACTTCGAAGCTGTTAGTACATGCAGCTTCACCCATTTACTCTTTAAATGAGTCAGAAGAACCTCACAACGAGATTTCACAATTGCTTCATTTGAGACACTCTTTTGTTTGCATGCATATAAAAATACTACAAAGACTTATATATATATATATATATACACACACACTCAGCATTAGTCCTAACTGAACGCGTGTGCTTCGCTTCTGCAGTGATTGATACTAACATGGTGTTAATCGGTGTCTTACGTGTTTTCTAGCGCAGCTCAATCTTAACCACGTGTTTGTTTTTTTCCTCCACTAAGCCTTAAAAATCACTCAAAAGACACCGGCGCTGTACGCTGCAAACATCGACTTTGATAAACAAGCAGACAGAGATTAATGAACCAAAGAGCTACGAAGAAATTCATTACAGCGGAATATTCAGACTCGCAACAACCACGGAATAATTGCCATGTTTCAACATTTGTGTAACCGAGCTCCACATTCACATCGCAGCTACCCGGGAAAAAACAACAAACCCTACTCTCATCTAATTAGTATGGTAATTAATTTATGAGCTGAGACTGTCCTATTAGATTCATTTCAGCCGGCATCATTTAAACTAAGAACATTGCATGGTCTACTTTGTCATGGTGTTTGTCCCCCGTCTATGAGACAAAAAGAGGACGTTATTTGATGAGTTCAGCTGGTGTGCTGGAATAGCAGAGCATCTCTGCTCTTTTGTCTCTACAGGGGGAACTACAGTGCACTGACACAGTGAAAAAGCCAGCATCCAGTCTTTGTTCCTCCCACACACAGCAGAA
This sequence comes from Neolamprologus brichardi, assembly GCF_056152115.1. Classification (NCBI taxonomy): domain Eukaryota; kingdom Metazoa; phylum Chordata; class Actinopteri; order Cichliformes; family Cichlidae; genus Neolamprologus; species Neolamprologus brichardi. The sequence goes on from NC_142116.1 coordinate 22,223,385, forward strand.
TGAGAGACAAGCGATCTGTCTCTATTGTATTATCCAGATGCTCCAGCCCCACTGGGAAATGAGATACCGTATTACGTGTATCATGCAAAACCTTCATCAGGAGGGCTGAAAACCAATGGGGAGGCGGCGATCGCTCCCGTGGCCGTGACAAAGCAGGGAAGCTCCGGGTGAGAGGTGCGCTCGAGGATGCAACGGGTACTGGGTGATCTCGCATCTGCCGCAGCTGGGCTCCTGATCGGCCTCTGACTGACGGCGTAAACCAGGTGGCGGGTCTCCAGCGTGTGAGCAGCACAGCTGGATTTCTGGCAACACTGGAAATAAGAAACTAATCCTGGTTTGACTGTGGCAGACTCTATTATCTAATAGAAGGATCTTTATCCAATTATCCCAGGCTAACCCAGGCTCTGAAGGAACGTTTTGGATAATGTGTCTGTGTCCAAACCAACGTCTCTGGATGCACAATAAAGCAGTGCTGTGTGATCTTGATTGTAGCCGCTTCACACAAAGACAAGAGCACCCCCCCGGCCCGGCTGCTATCCACTTCATACACAACACAGACAGATAATTAAATATTAATGTTGGATCATAAGCACTTTGAAATATGACTTACCTTGGCCTTGACTAGCCTCTTGGCAGTCTTAATCTTGGCTTCGCAGAAAGCCCCTCGGTACTTGGCGCTCACATCCGTCCCTACTGTCAGGTAGGGGGGCTCCTCCAGAGTCTGAAGAAATAAAAAATGACACAGAGTTCAAACCCTTTTTTAATACAATACAACTTAATGACACAGGTGTATTCACAAAGCTAAAGCAGGAGGATGCACACATACAGGCATAACAGAGTCCAGGGCAACGACGCAAAAAACCCACCCAGCTCAGTGATTCATCCATGGAATACACATACCATCTGCTCTGGGTTTTGGAAAACAAGCCTCTGAGGGAGCAAACAAAAAGGCCACTTCACTACAGCTTTGATGACTACAAAGAAGAAGCTATCCGAAACACATAGCACCATCTTGTGTCATCAATGGTTCAACACCCCCCTCCCCAGCTTCCTCCAAGAACAGATTTGCAGAGGGTAGAGTACACAGAGAAAGCAGACCTTCTGTCTATAGATGGGGGCAGATGATGTTTGTGCTTCATACAGTGTGAAGATGAATTTACTGAGGTTGTTTCACTTAGACTGGAGGAAAAAAGCCCAGCCTAACAGCGGTATATTTAGACATCTTTCTAGAATAAGAACCAAAGTGGGCCACACTTCCTGCTACTCCTGAAAGCAAGGAAAGCAGCTCAAACACATGTAGCACTTCTGCAGTACACTGAAAAAGAAGAAGACCTCTCATCTTGTCTGAATGAAATCAGTGAATGAGCGCCAGATGGAATGGAGATGCTCAAAAAGTAACAAGAACAATCAATTTCAAATGAAGTTATTCACAGCAGGAAGTTGGTTCTGCTCATTACTCATTACCATATAAAACCATTTTCCCTTGCAAATTGTACCTGTTCAATTTCACACGACAAGATGATAACTTGTAAGACTTGGTGAGATGCACACCTCTCCTTTTTTTTTCCTTTTATTGCGACATTTTCATTTTCTACGCTTTAAGAGATTCAAACCACATAATTTGTGGGGGCTGTTCATAACAGTTGTTCATTGTTCCCACGAGGAGAGCAAAGAGTGCACAGGTTGTCATTCCAGCTAAAAACTACACCGGCGGTTAGCTGTACTTGAAGCAGTGAAGAGGAACTAATTGCTAATGCCAGCTGCATGCAGTCCACCATGGCACATACTTGTGTCATGACCGAACCACTTTTTCAGGCCTGATATGCTCCAAAGTCCTAATCCTGTCAGGATGCTTGGTAATTTGTGAGCTTTACAAATCTCAATCCTAATTAGAACCTTAGCTTATTGCAACCTATCGAGCTCAGAAGTGCCTAAAATGACCTGCTTCCATGGAGTGACATGGAAATGGGGAAAAAAACTAAACTCAGAGGACTTCTGCATTGATGGAGTGCACAGAAGAAGCGAGCACAGCGGCTTTGGGAGAAGCAGCTGCTACTTCAACGTTCTGCAGGTGCACGGCGCCTTGTGCTGTTGGCTGCATCTCGCCTTTGAAACGTGTGTGATTTGTTTAAGCAAAAACAAGTGACAGACTGACAACTTCCTGCTACCTTATCACAGAAACTAGGCAGAACAGTGAAGACATTTTAAACACAGAAAACACTCATACTGCTCTAACTATCAGTAATTAGTGGTCAAACATGTAACTGCCTGCACTTTAATGGGTTTTTATTGCTATTAGATGTAGGTCTGCATTAGAATTGCCTGTAGAGCTGTCTTCAGGACATGGTGTTAATTAGTTTGTGCCGTAAAGTTAAAATCCTCCTTCTTCTTCTTTCGGCTGCTGCCTTTAGGGGTCGTCACAGCGGATCATCTGCCCCCATCCCACGCTAACCCTCTGCATGTCCTCATTCACTACATCTACTACATCTTTTTCTCGTGCCTGGGAGCTCCATCTTCCACATCTTTTGTCCAAAATATCCACTATCCTCCTCTGCACATTTCCAAAGCATCTCAACCTTGCCTGCCTAACTTTGTCTTCAAACCACTCAAACTGAGTTAAACACTGAAAAGATTATTTTCACTTCAGTATACAAATGGTTGGATATATGGCCCCCAAAATCCCTCCAGAATTCTCCAACCTAATCTACCATGAGGGGGTAGAAACAGTATATGTGAGCGGTGTCAAACATGCAGCCCGCAGGCCAGTGTGGGCCTGCCACAGGGTCTAATCTTGCCCACTTGTAGTGTAAAATTTACAGTCATAGCTTTAATATCTTAACTTTACTACACAGGCTGGCATTACAAATTATTTCTTGATTTCAGCCTGACAGATACGATTTTTTAAAAAATCCAATACCGATATTTGGAGATTTAAAAATCTGATATTCCAAGTGGATTACATTTTTTTATTTTTCCTTTCAGAAACACAAAACATTAAACAAATTTCCCCGTTTATACTCTAGATTGTCGTGTCTGTGGCGTTCAAACCCCATATGCTGCCTACAGGAAATCTGCAGGCTGCCCTCTAGTGGACAAACTATGCAACATCAGTACTTGTAACATCGTAGAGTGTTTCTTCAGTCTCTTTAGAAAAATTTTTTTTTTACCAACCGCTATAAATGCAGAACAAACAACAAAAATAGCTAAATAATAAAGCTGATAATATTGGCCTGCCGATAAATCGGTCCTAATAAGACGTGTTGTTGAAACCGCACTTATTCTAATTCTGGATGTTTACATCTTTACTTGAAAAGAAAGACAGGTTATTATACAATCGTTTCACTCTTGCAGCTCATTTCAGCCATATGTGGCCTATTAGCTAAAGCGAGTCTGCCATCCCTTGTATACCGTATATAAATGGTATGCTAATATGTAACAACAGAAGGTGATATTTCAAATAATCATCAGAAATAATCACTCTCCTGGAAACTTTACAAAAATAACTGAAGCTTGCAGCTTAGCAAATTTGCATCTTTTATGTGAAATGCTGGTAAGCTTTTTATAGTCAAACCAGAACAGGCGGCCTCGTCTCCACACTCTCTGGGATTCTGACAGATGGGATTCGAGGGCAGAGTCCAGCGCCCTCCAGCCTCTCTACCTCTCCGATAAACACCTCATAAGTCTGTAGCAGTCTGGCCTCAGCACCAGTGGCCCTAGACAACTATGGGTTTACATGACGCAGCAGCCATTTCCACTGTCTCACCAACTCTCTTGTCAGTCATGGCTGAGCCACAAAGCTGTGTTCAGCCTCCTCTTTCATACCATTACAGGTCTCCTTTTGTCCTCTACGCACTAACCCATTTCCTTTCTTCTTCTTCTTTTTTTTTTTTTTTAAAAAAAGGAGAAGTCATACTAGGGGACTCAGAAAGGGCAGTTTGGGTTATCTCAACAGCTGCGCTAGCCAAATATGCACAACCTAACCAGACAGGGCTAACAACACACTACTGAGGCCTGAATTACATTTGTCATGCTCACATTCCAACACAAACAGAGGAGAGTTTGTTGTTTCCACCGATAATGCCCTGCCGCCCTGCACTGAACCACAACTATGAAAAGAAAACTCCATTCCTCGGATTAGATTGCTATTTGGCCTACAGCTGTCTGGAGAAAAAACACTGACTACTTTTATTTATTTTATTTTCATTGCTTCTGCCAGTGCTGAATGATCTTGTGTTGTTTCCCCCGCTCAGAAGATCAACCAGTCAAGATGACTAAACTCAAAGAGGTGGAATTCCTATGCCTTTGGGATGTGAAACATCCTCTCGCCAACTCGTAACAACATCATGCACCTAATGAGAGCGGCTCTCTCCCAAGATTCTGTCATAAAAAAGGGACAAAAAAAAAAAAAAGACTGAACAGTATTTATGATAAGCCTTAAGCGCCACTTCAGCCACTACATGCAGAAAGTCAGCATGATGATAGCAGCAGCACTACAATCAAGACCAGCTCTCTGGCTATTCACCTAGCGCTACTGATGTGGAAAATACTCTCCAGGCACATGTGCTTGATTAAACACATACAAATGTGAGTTGGCATGGGGTGACAAAATGCACCTGCGGCTACCTTTCATAGAAATACACACGAACTCCTCCAAAAGCTGCACTCTGGCTTCGAGAGGGAAAATAATGATGTCCAAGTTGTAATTATTAGTATGCTCTACTTGGCTATCAGTCAAACATGCACACCCAGGATAATAGCCTTATGTGTAATCATGCCTTAAAAGCTTTTTTTCCCTCCACAATGAGCCATCTAAAAGAAATACCAGAGGTGAAGGTGCACCACTGTTATTGGTCATAAAGTACTTCTGTCTCGGATAGAGTACAAGTGCTTCACTGATTACTGATCATCCAAAAACCTATTCGACGTTTAAGCTGTTCTGGTCGGAAAACAAAAGATATCGGTACATTAAGACAGAGCTTTGAAATCATCGCCGCTTTAACCAAAAATAAAGCAGACTGGAGTGACACTGACAGCAGCAGAATGAGATCAGTTTCTGCTCAATAAAGACTCGGGTCATGAAAAATTTAACAGCCGGCTGCATGGTTGAAAATAAGCTGCTGCTTATGGCGCATTTCTTAGACAGCCTTAGTGACTATAGCATTTTCGTTCTACAACTAAGTAAAAAGTAAAAATAAAATAAAATAAAAATCCTTGCAGCTATCAAAATGTTAAAGCTCCAGTACTGATGGTATGGTGGGGAGGTAATGCATACATAGGGCCTCACTTTATAGGGACACTGGTAAGTCTCCAGGGATTTCTTAAAAGCCCACAGACTCTGGACACACGCAGTCTTCTGTATATCATTCTCTACCATTAAAGCCAGTCCAGCCATCCCATTCAAGAATATGCTTCCACTTTCTGTCATATTCTCAAGTTCATTTATGCTGAATTTAAAAAAGTTAGCAACAATGATGTGCTTAGAGAAAAACTTTGTAATCTAGCTGTATTCTACACGCTGTCATAGATTTCTACAGCCCATGATTGCTTGCATTTCCAGAAAATCTACATCAGGGCAACTAATGAACTTTTTTAAAAAGAAAACCAACTCCAAGTTTGATTCTTCTCATGGAAAAGCAACCCAGAGATACGGAAAGGTGGGTCAGTGTAGCACTATACCAACCACACTGCATACTGTGCAGCACAGACTGAACAGCAGATCTGTGTAGGTACGTTTAGTTCATCAGTGCAGACACTGCAGCAGATGAAAAAGAGGAAGAGGACCCAGGAAGTTCCCTTTCCACTTCCAACATGGAGAGCGTAAGGTAGTCTATAACAGCAGAAGCATGGTTAATTTTGCTCTCACAAAGCCATGAATGACTTATTTGTTTAAAAAAAATAATGCCCAATACTGCCAGACAATAAAAGGTTATCTAGTATTTAGTTTAATAAGATATTATTCATCTACCAAGGGTGCACCAATGACTCCGTGTCATTTATTCTTCTTGACCACAAATTCAGTCACACAAATTCAAAATACAACAAGGCACATCGCATGACAGATTATTTCTGCACCAAAAAAAGGACTTTTTCAAAAAAAAAAAAAATCACCAACTGTGAAATTCTGGGCTGATATTAATGTTTAAAAAAGCAATTTGGCCAAAAGATGATACCAGTGTTTTTGTTATGTAATTCCCTTTTGTGCCAAGACAACAGAGAAATTTAAAAAAAAGAAAGAAATTGACAAATAACAATGCTTTTTAAAGTCTTTCAGGTCTTTGTCTCACTGTCTTTGAACATTTAGCTATCCACAAATTGCAACAAAAGAAATAAAGACGATGACAAAAAAAAGTTGCAAATGAAACACTACTACACACAGATATTTGCAATTATTTGAGCTGATTCAACTTGCAGTCAAATATATATGGGTGATTAACTTATAATTGACGATGCAATATATTGCATTATCTTATTATGTGTAATCTAATTTAAAAAGATATACGAGTTAAATTTACATTTTTAATGCTACTTTAACTCAAGGAGCATTCTCCTGAACAATCATTGACATACAGGACACTTTCCTGACATGACTTCATTTCCAAGAGTCACATGATTTGTCTCTTGTCTTTCCTGTAGCTAACAAGGCCTTCTCCTCATCATTGCCACCTTTAGGTCAAAGCATTGGGGCTTTTGTCATTTGAATACGTTTTTATTCCCTTTTAGGGTTGACCTGCAACTGTTAACTTAGCTAACGTAACAGCCTACTGTTACCAGTAACCATTCTAAACACATATAAAAATAACAGGTTGTTTTTAAGGCATGCAGCTACACTGTGTGGTTGAGAGAACAGAAGAGCAGATACTGTCTGATGAAAATCTCACAGTGATGCAACTAAAAATCATTTAGGTCCCATCCAAAAAGAATTTAAAACAATTCATACCATTTTTAAAGGTCTTGAAAAATATAATAGAGTGTATTGTCAATCAAACAGTTTATAGATGCCCACACTGTCCTCTAAGAAGAAGAGTTCTAATTAGGCACTTTAAGTGAAAACACCTGTGCCGGCTGTGTGTGGGCGACACTTTAAGACTTCAAATCCCCAACAAATTCAAACTATGAAACAGTAATACTGATTAACCTGGCAAAGATATTGTGAATACTTTCTAATTTACTTACATACTTTTATATATTTAAAACATGACTTATGTAGAGCTGTTCTCATTGAAATACAGTATCAGAATATTAAAAACCATTGTTAATTAGCCAAACTCTGATGATGTGAACCCAGATCAGATTTAAAATTGAAACGACAGGAAGCTGCTTGCTGTTCAGATCTCAGAGTCTCTTTCTTTTTTCCACTTCACACCATCACAGAAACTCACACACTTTGTATTTGTGAGATATAAAAAATTAATAAATAAAGAAACTGTTGCCATTTCCCAGAGTACTGTGAATCAATACTGCGCATGTGTGAAATGTAAAATGACACACATGCTAGTTTGAATGTGGTTTGATTTATTTTAGGTTTATTTTATTTTAGGCTGTATAGGATGAAACACAAATGTCTCAGTCTATTAAGATTACTGGATTACATCTAAATCTAAAATCTATTATATTTATCCAAGAGAATTACAATGCTTTAATGACTGTAGCATCTCTGAAATATTATAAACAATAGTTTTACACCCATTATACTGTACTGTGGTGCTCACAGGCCAAACAAAGGAACATGCAAGAGGCACGCAGGAAAGAATTAAGCTCCCTCCCAGCCTAGCTCACACGTACAATAATCCTGCTGTGAATCACCTCTTTGTCCAAACCAGAGTTGCCACAATTCCAGTGACTGGTGCTTCAGCAGGAGTTGCCTTGGCAATGCCATGGCAGCTCTGAACTAGAAAAAAAATTGCAATCTTAATACTTTTTGTTTACTCACTCACTCCCCCACATTTAGGGCATTCACCATATTCATGCTTCCTGTGCGATCAGCAGCAGTTTAATCTACTTCGAGAATTTCAGTGCTTCTGAATTTAGTTTTTTTTTTATATTTAAAAAAAAAATTAAATAAGTCTTTATCAGACACCCTTTTTCTAATAAAGCATATGGACAGACCCTTGATGATAAAACACTGATCAACAGGTACAATTCAACATCAGATTAACAGACTGGAAAACTTCTTCTCGACTAAAACTGTACAGTTTACAGCTCTATGGGTAAACTTATCTACATACTAGCAAAAGTATTCCTAACAAAGTATTAACTGAAAATCTCTCAGCAATGTTGAATGAAAGGTACACCGAAACTGAGTTACAAATCAAGCTAAATGAGTGTAAATGTAAAAAAGTATAATCAGTATAATTGGTTACATTTACAGCTACTTGTGCTATTATTTTTTAAGTGTCGCTACTGAGACCAGGACCCAAGTGAAGTAATATAAACAGTTGAGTGAATGTCACTTAAAGATACAACGTTGAAATTTAAGTACAGCTAAAAATCATGAATGAACAGGCTGACTTTACTTTTACTTTATGCATTTTTTAAACATAAAAATGTAAGTACTGTATTTTTACAAAGAATGATTATATTGTTTGTATCCAGATCTACGTAATACTAACCAAAAGTGAACCATAGCTTTTAAATGTGATCATGAGGTGTACTTTTGCCTGTTCAAAGCACATTGGACAGCCTACTGTACCTGACCTCCTGAGTCCATCTTCTCAAATGCAAAAATAGGGACCAAATGACTGCACTGCATACAGTTTACGGCCACAGAAATAACTAATTTCACTGTAACAGCAAAGTCTGCATACTCACTGCTTTGACACAACAGAGCAACTCTGGACTAGAACTGCAGTTCAAGTTTATAAATGACAGATTTAAAAGGGGATGGTCAAACTTAAAAGCCAAGCTCTCCTGATATTCCTAGAGTGTAACTCAAAAACATCTTTCATCAGACCTCCCCTGCCTCATTCTTACACACCCAGCACCTCCAGTTTGCAAGCCATGCTTTTTTTTTATTATTGATTTTCCAGTTTTATGACCATGTAATAAAAACACTGACAAAGTTGTTTTGAAAAATATGGAAAACTTCCTCTTTATAAGATCAAACTGTGATGTAAATAAAGTCGGAAAAGTACTTTTCCTGTAGTGTTGTTTTGTCATATAGAATATATAGAAAATCAACGTTTTCACTGTTGTGCGAATTTAAGCTTTACACATTTACACTCACACACAATCAAACCCCTTTGTTGTTATTAACAAAAGCGACAAATGTCCTTAATATTACTGACTGTGGTTGAATTTAGAGTGGTCCGCTGGTATTGATACTACTACATAAAAGCAGAAGCTTAATGTATTCTACTTCTTTTATAACACATTTATTAAGGATTTAAACAAACATCCAACACTTCCAACTTCTTATAATGGGTCTAATGTTTACAGCATTTCATCTTACACACTGTATAACAGCAGTGTGTGTGTGTGTGCGCAGCTGGTGAAGAAAGCCTGCAGACCATGAGCCTAAGTGACATATAACGCTAAGTGAACATAATGAAAAGTTGTCCTACTTACAGAGCAATTTACAGTTTAGGCATTGAGCAGATGCTCATACACACAGCGGTAAAATGAGTGAGCACTCCTCTAGCATCAATAGAGCCACACAAACTCAGAGTGCTGTGAAAACAACAAATGCTACAACATTAAACAGAAAATGTCAGTGTGGGAACATCACTGCTTTCAGCTGACGCGTGGATGTGAACATTTAAGCATAATAATCATCTACTAGAGGCCTACTGCAACCCAAGTGGAAACAACAATAACTGCAAAATGGACACGGTTACTAATAGCACCATGTTTCATGAGTTTTTATATGTTTAGCTTTATTCAAAGAGACGTCGGGGAAATTAAGCAGCAAAAGGCCAGCCTAACATGCGAGTCAGGCGGTATCTGCTAAAGCCACGTTTTTCCTCAGTGTGCATCTCGGCTTATTGAAGTGCATTTCCAGTATCGGCAATCAAAACTCCTCTCGCCACACAAATAGGTCGTTATATAATCGCAGACCACCCAGTAGCTTAAGTTAGCGTTACCACTAGGACAACCAACAGAAAGAGTTTGGATGTAGACAAACATATCAATGTGGCATCTATCTTTGTATTCCCCTGCTCTTTCTGCTTGCACTTTAATAACTGGATAATTTGGCTGAAGGTGACATGTTCATTAGTGGGTGGCGGTTTAGTCTGATTAACCACAATAAGCATAACAAAGTAGCAAATCATTACCAGAGCTGCTTGTAATGTGGCCACTATCAACTCTCCGATCACAAAGCCTGGCAACTTCTTGTTCTACTTGGTTTATGTTCCTCAAACATCACTATTACCTTACATGAGTCAGGAAACACAAACAAACACAAAAAACTCATGTGCGTTATACTAATTGCTCTGCAGGTTACGAGGCAGCATAATGACTCACGTGGCAACAAATGATAAGTTAAGACACTGCCTGCAGTCATAACTGCAGCTATAACACGAGAATAAATAGCTCAAATTACTGAGAGAGACAGCTGTGTCTTTTTCAGGCTAAATAAGGCTGAAGAAAACAATGTCATGACCAAGTTTTTCTTAAATCTCATCATGAAGTTCACAAGCCACACCTTTGGTATAAATTTAGAGCTACATACACATACATCACTTCACATCCACGCCCTCTTGTCTTATAATTCAATGCCAACACATAACAAAGCACAACATTAGTATTACAATTCTCAATTTGCATTTGCAAAGCAAGCTGAAGACACTAGAAACTCAACATCGGGGACATCCAACAATTGTATTAGTCTGGCCTTTATCCAGGACACTGTGTTTACATTTACATTTAATAGGAAGATCCAACAGTTTAATTCCTCTGGTTAAGTCGTGTTTACATAAGAGCTGAATGAAACTGAGCTGCAGAAGTAGTAGAGCTAATGGGAGCTTCCCCGTGCTGCTGAGCACATGCAAGATAAAAAAAAATGAATGAACATACCTTCATCTCTCTATGAGTCCTCTAGGTGACCAGTTTAACGGATCCCAAGCTGGAAAAACAAAAAGGTAGGAGAAGCTGTTAAAAATTTCAGAGAGTGCCAACTTATGTCTGCCACAACAAGACACGATTATGTTATGATGACATCACTTCTTCTGCTACACTGCTGGATGCAATGAAGAAAAAGCTGGGCGGTAGATGCTCACTTTAAAAGGCTTGGGAAAAAAACATCGACGACTGCACACGAGACATCTTTCTTTTCTTTACATCCTGCAACACATCTGCTCGAGAAAGAGACAGACAAGGGTGTGTGTATGTGTGTGTACGGGATCTTTCCAGCCCAATAATATGTGTTGCAAAGTACACCGTGGCAGGCTGATCGCTCATTCGCAGAGCCTTTAAAGCCGTTTATGTAATGCCCAGCGCACACTGTTGTAAGTCAGTCAGTCAGCGCTAGTCAGCCAGACTTGGCTTGAGACTAAGAACGGCGAGCACAAACAAAGTAACTAGTCGCTACTACAAAGGCTTCCTCTGTGTGTGTGTCTGTTTGTGTGCACAGATGGATAACATTGTAGCTGTTTAATGGAGTGATGGACAGTGTTAACAGCCGCACGGCACTCGTTTCTCCGAGTACACGGCAGCGTGGTGTGCCTGCTGTCTGCACTGCACTGACTATACCAACGCTACAGCAGAGGATGACGCCATTTCTGTAGCTGACAGTAAGCTAGAAAAGGAGAACAGTTGAGCAGGCAAACACTGGGAAAATCCAGGGAACCGCGGTCGCAATTCACCTGCCCGTGTCACGGCCATTTCTCTCATCGGAGACTGGGATAACGCTGTTTTTTGTTACAGGAAAACTGCACCGAGACCATCCATTTTCGTTTTCGCTTCTCTCTCTCCCTCGGTGTCGGTGCACTGCTCTCTGCGGAGAGTGCGCTCGACAGCAATAAATAAATAAATAAAATATATATAAATGTAGAGCGAGGGAGCGAGATAATAACACAGTAGCTAGACCCCAAAAACCTTTATAGATATGTCATATCACCGCCCTGGTAGTACAAAACACGTCAAGTTGAGCCCCCCCGAAAAAAGAAAAAAAGTGAAGCTCGGCCGTGCAGACCGATTGGAAGTCACTTTCTGAACGGAATGCTCTACTGTGGCATTTCGCTGAACGTTCACGGAGCAGCGATGAGTGGAGATTTGCTCCTGACAAAGAAACAAGTCGACGAAACGGTTCGCAACAAGGTCAAGCTCGAAGAAGACTTGCAACGCAGCAACATCGCGTTAATCCCCCCCCCACAATCACAACCACCAACACACAATTTTATTGTTGTAACACAATCCAAGGTCGCAGTCCTCCTTTGGTTTAGTTCACGGAGGATACAATGTCATCCGCCCCAGACAATTTGCTAGACCGAGCCGATGCGAGTGAGTGGACTGACCACCACCACTAGCACCATTCCCAACAACGTTAACACACTCGTACAAGCTTCGAGACTCGGTAGTCTTTTCTCCTGTCCTAAAAGCTGCTACAGTGATTAACTAGAGCGTCGAGCTCATTTAAACCTCTCCACTAGTGATTTACGTCCAAGCAGTTTGTTACTTAACATACGTAACATAATAATAATCACAAAAAATACTGGCCAAGCACCCACAACACCGAGAATAACAAGTCATCACTAGCAGAAGGTGGGGAAATATGCATAACCTTTGAGCTGATTTTTATCCCCACAACTGATCAAATGGGCGAGTTCCTTGATACACGGTAGCTCAAACCTACATTGGACAAGTCAGTCGTGAGGAGCCAGACGTTACTGGTGGCACAAAAGGAAAGCCTGACAATGCATTTTACCTCCGTTTAACTACATCGTCCGCCCGCTGCTCGACAGATCTCGTCACGCTAATAAGAACTCACCGATTGTTTCGGGTAATATCACTTTTTTTCTTTAAATGGCTATTCGCGAGCACCGTGGCAGGCGCTACTCGACGACAGCCTCCCCGAGGATTCCTCCGCTCAACAACACAACACTCCGGAGCCTGTCCAGCACACTTGAAACTATTCAGCCACGGAGTAGCATAACCTTTCACTGCGCTCATCCGCCTAATTTGGCTGGCTACGGCTTAACTTTGTTATCGAACTGAACAAGTTTTTTTTTCCTTTTCTTTTTTTAATCTGCAGGTTTCGACTGCCCTGTCGCCAAATTCATTCATTCCTCTAAACCACCCTCCCTAAACACAACACAGCATTAGTTAACAAGTTAGCTAACGTCAAGGTTGGCTTGATAGCAGCAGGGAAGCAAGCTAGTAAAATGTTCTAAATAGCGACGGCTCTACCGAACAAAAGCAGGCTTACCTATGCTGTCAAGTTGAAAAACACCTCTGGTTTTCGACGAAAGTGGATTAGTAATCCATAGGAACATTTATGAGAAAAATACGACAGATTTAAACGTCGTCCGTTGGCCACCGATTGATGTTGGATGCGGATGGGTAAAAGTCGTTTTCGCAGAGCTGCTGTTTGCCTTGTTGAGTAGCTCCTCTAGCCTAGCTCTTTCTGTGATCCTTCCCCCTCCTCCTGAGAATGATTGACGGGTATACTAATCCCGCCTTTTCAAAAATAAACCCCTCCAATTGGATGGAAGCGACAAAGAAAACGCCTTAGTAACACATGATTGGTCAACCGTGGAGAAAAAATATCCATGGTAAAGTGTCCGATGTACCCTACTGGGTGGTTGTTGACACAATACCGGAGAATACCAAGACAAAAAATGTTGAAAAACTACAACACCCAGTCTTAGAGTACTGGTGTGTTAGGTATGTATGACAGAGTAGCCCGACAGTCGAAGTAAGGTTTTTCTTGGTAACTTACATGTAAGGGATATTGTACCGGGCAATGTAGAGATATAAATGCAACGGAGATTAATGCGCTGCACCTATCTGACATTGCCTAGCTACTTCGCGCCTGCTCTGTAACGCAGACGAAACATATATATGTAGCTCATCAACACTAGCTGGAGAATTGAAAGGCTTGTAGCGTGCTCTACTGTAACGGCGCTAGCTTAGCATAGCACCAGATGAAGTAGCCGACAGCACACCGATTTAAAATGATATGAAGGTCTGGTTATAACAGTTATATTTTGTGCCTTACTCGACCAGCGTGGAAGTGGATGATTTTATCTTGAGAAAGAAAGACATACTGAATGGTGATACACCATTGTGCTAGCCTGCTAACGCTAGCCCAGTAGCAGTGTGGCTAACCGGAATTCAGCACCGGCTAGTTAGCGGACTGAGTCTGCCAAGGTGGGTGGAGTTAAAGTTTCGGTATGTGTTAAGATTCCACGGTAGCATTGTATTTTAAAAGTGGTGTTTTCTGCTCTGCCGAGCATGTTTCATTTCAAATTAATCACTACTGTATGTTCTTAATTTAAAGGGAGCCAGCAAGACGCGAAAACATGGTGCAGAAATGCTGTACACTGGTTAAAAATGTGGCTGAAAGTGGCGTAAACGAGGCAAACTTCCTAAATTGCGATGATTTCAGTTAACCTTTCGGTGCATAAAAGTTCAAAACGACAAAAAATACTGCAAAACTAGTGATACATACAGTAACAATGTACACACATCAAACATCTGATCAAATATAGTTCCATAGTTTTATTTTTGGTCTCTTTTATCACAGACTTTTCTGATCTAGTAGTCACAAATCCAAAACAGCCGCACCCTTAAAAAAAAAAAAAATTAAGCCAATCTTTGGGAGTTTTGAGTGCCTCACGGGTGAAGTAGTTGTTTTAAGTTATCCAGTGGCTCATGTGACAGTTTTGTCACCACTACAAGGGGAATTTATAGTTCTGTTGCCCAGTTCTGCGTAAACAGGTCAAAGTGTAACCCATAGTTACACTTTGTTCGTATGAGTAAAATGTGCTATGTGTCTGATTTCAGCTACACTTAAATGGCCTTGAGTCTCACATTCTTCTTGTCATGTCAGCACTCTATTTCCTGTACAAAGATTCTGTCTTCAGAAAACTTGTTGCCCAATCTGTTATTTAAGAGCTTGGTCGAAATTTGATGGTGACAAATGACAGATACAAGTAACCTCACTAATAGTATACTTAATTTCTTTTTACTCTAGTGTTAGGTGTGTCAAATCTTCGTTTTCTAGAGCTCAGTAGTGTCAACATTAATTCCACCATATTACTTTAGGGTCATTCATCGATCAAATTTAACTGTTTTCTGTTGTGATGTGAGGTAATGTAATTTTAGTTAATGTCTGCATTTAAAATGTTCCTTTTTAGCATTTGTTAGATTTAAAACTAAATCTGAAAAGCAACTTTTGGTATTTTCTTCTGGTGAGTAAAATTTTAAAGCAAGAGCAAGTGTTACCAGATCACCCCGGGAGTGAGTTGCTGCCCCAAGTGGAGTAGTTAAAGTATGTAGTACAGGGATGGGGACCTCCAGGCCTCAAGGGCCAGTGTCCTGCAGGTTTTAGATATCACCCTGGGTCAACACATCTGAATCAAGCGATTAGTTCATTACCAGGCCTCTGGAGAACGTCAAGACATGTTGAGGAGGTAAATTAGCCATTTGAATCAGCTGTGTTGGATCAAGGACACATCTAAAACCTGGAGGACACCTGCCCTTGAGTCCTGGAGATCGACCACCCCTGATGTAGTATCTAGTAGTGAGGGATGAAGGGAGCAGAAGATCATATTTGAGCATCATCTGCAGTGTGGTGCTTGTGGTACCAGTTGGTCGTAGTGACAAGAGTCCTGAGCATTAAAGTTAAACTGTCAGTTTACCAGACAGTCTCTGTTCCTGTCCCCAGCTATGGTCATGAGCTGTGGCTAGTGACCAAAAGAATGAAATTGTAGATGCAAACAGCTTAAATGAGCTTTTCAGGCAATTCCAGTATTTTGGGCACTTGACTAGGATTCTTCCTTGATACACCTTAGGTGTAGTGTTTCAGGCAGGTTTCACCAGGAGGACACCCGGAGTAGACCAGGATACACTGGAGAGATCTCTCTGCTAGTTTGATAATGTCTTGGTGTACCCCTGATGTGGATGGATAGTTATTCCACATTCCAGATATTTCGTAACTTGGATGTCAGAACTTGGGAGTGACATTACTCTTATAATATTTTTTTCCCCCTTAAAAACCTGCTGCAAAACATTCATAGATGTAGCCATGAATGTCTTAGACTTTACTAGTGTTTATGCTCAGTGCAGACATCTTGGATTGTTAGCTCTAGGATTGTGGGGCTGCGCTGATGTTCCAAGTAGAAAATCCAAGTTGAGGGGGCATTCCAGATTCAAATTTCAACTGGGAACTTGAAAATTCTGACTTATTTAGGAATACACTGTGTCTTTACTAGAATGCTGCCCCTGTAACCTGGACCAGGAGAAGCAGCAGAAAATGAGTCGACATTTAGAGCATATAAGTCTGTCATTGTACATTAGATGTATTTAACTATTCTGTTTAATGCAAAACGGTTCTAGCACTTAAAAATAAATAAATAAATAAGGCTTTGAACATAATGAAAACCATGAAAGAAGATGCAGACATTCACACTTTTAGGACATGACTGGGCTTGAAGGCATAACGTTCATTAATGAATTCAAAATTCACATTCCACATGTTGAGATCTTAAACGCTTAAAAATGGGAAGACTATCATTTTCATTATACCAAACGCCCTTGAAAAATGCCAAAATACATTTTTTTTTCTTCTTTTTTTTCGCCCCCCCCCCCCTACATGTCAATCCATAAAAATAACAAATCCAAACAGGATTTGTTTTGTATATAATAGTTAAAATGGCGTTTTGAATTCACCAGAACTTCAGTGTTCAAAACAAAGTTGCACCCATAAGGGTTTTTTTTATGGTTTGGTTTTTGTTCTAGTGAAGTTGTTATGAGGCCAAATGACACAGTGCATGCATTCGCTCAAAAACCAAATTTTTCTTTTAATAAATTGATTTTTGTATTCTTTATTTTCCATTATAGATATATTGTATAAAGTTGAAGCGATGGACCATGGCACGGAGGCTGCTGCTGACCGAATCTTGCTGGAACCATACAAATACTTGTTGCAACTGCCAGGTTAGTCTCTTTGTCTCTCAGTGACCACAGGGGCAGGAAGGAGATGTAGATAAACAAGCAGCTGTAATGTCTGAAGTTTTTTAGTTAGTGCCTACTCAAATCGACTTGGCATGGTTCTCCATGGTTTTCAGGGTTTTCCATTAGGTCATAGTACCTGGTACCAGGTACTTTTTTAGTACCTGCTTGCCCTGGGTTCAAAGCGATCTGAGCAGGTACTAAAATGCCATCAATTGGCTGGTCAGTAGTGTCACTCGATGAGTCATGAGAGCGTCCCATTCGGGAAAATTAAACCGCCATTTTTGAAACCCAGCAACAAGGCAGATGACTACAAAAATCAACGCTGTGATCCCCGAGTCTGACAAAAAGCCACAGACTCAGCAGCAGGTATATTCATGTGGCGACGTCCACCATTTTTGTAGCATTCACGTCATATATTAATTACGTCGCGGGATGCTTGGATGCGTTGCTATGACGACAACCATGCACATTATGTAGTACTGGATTGTAAATGAAAACCAGTCGAGTCACGGTGATCCGTGGTGAGTCGATCCAAGTAGGTACTAATGGAAAAGGGGCTTTACATATAGCTGATGAGTAGCCTACTTTAGCTACACTGACCTGAGCCGCTTGCTTCCTTTTAGTATTTGTGGAACAGAGCATGAGGACAATATCTTGGATACTGAACATGATAAAAGGCTCCAGTTCAGACACAGTCGGCACAATAAAGATCGGCAGATGTTGGTCTTTTTATAAACACCGTATGATGCTGCAGTACTGGCATATTAGGTGTTAAACTAAAGAATGTCATATTACCATCACACAAGCCGTATTTGTTTCTAGTAATCAGGTTTGAAAACGTGGGGGTCGTCTAATTTATGATAACTGGAATTGTCTCCTGATGTCCTCACTGCTGGAGTAACCATCTGTCAGACAGTCAAGAACTGTGGGTTTCACAGATGATGAGCTCAAAAACACTCAAATGCTAACTGTGAGAGCAAATGATTCTGACTTCTTCGGGAGTCTGATAAGGGAGTGTGTGCGCAAGTCTGTGACTAATAGACGAGATACACAGATATGGGTTTGGATGTTACCATATTTCATATTTTATGAGGGGAAAAGGTTCATTGAGGATTCCAGTCTTCTTAAATTATTGGTGTCTGAGGGGAAACTTTGACAAAAGGATGAGTGTAAAAGAATTATGGTTCTCAAATACTTTGGAAAAGGGATTGTCTTATAATCAGTTGAGCATAATCATAAGTTATAGCTTACAGATTTCAGCTTTTAACAAAGTATTTCAAGTAATTTTGGTGTTTGGCGCATTCGCTCTTTGAAATAAAACCACACTAACTGACTGATATTTGCTATTACATTATAATATGTAGTTTTGCAGCAGTATATTGCTTTCTTTTTGTTGAGGGTATTATTTTTTTTTCTAAGCTCTAAAGCTACATGGTTTTTCAATGTTCACCACAGACTGGCTAGACAATTTGAGCATAAACCAATTTGCTGTATTTGTAATCTCTTTGATTCGAGTATGAGGCTGTAATTCACAGAATAATGACTTCTAATATTAATAAAATGGAACAGCTGTAGAAATGAGACAATGAAACCCTGAAATGAGCAAGCTGTGCACATCTCTGTGCATGTTTAACTGTTTTCTTTAGTGTGGATTCTCATTCCTAGCAGCTGTTTTTGGGATTTAATTATTGCTTCAGTTTTGATTGGTCACTTCTCGTCAGTAGAGAAAAGCCTGACCTAACACCAGACGTTAATTTGGATAAATGGGACATGTGCCTGGTATTTGTTAGTAGGGTTGTTTCTCTGCTAGAAGTTGCACCCTTTTTCCTTCCTGGCTCTGTGTTTCACAAATTACATTTTAAATAGAACAAAGGATGGCACCAGGTCTCTATTAAAGTTGAGGCGATGTTGGTTAATATTGAAAGAACTGCATTTGGAATATACTCGAGCCCTTTTAAGGCATAGTGTCTCAATTGTAAGATAGACTATATCATTATACTCCTAATGGTTTAGACTATGGCTTTGAGCACTCGATGAAAACTGCTTTACAGCAGAGTTCAATAGGATGAAGGAGGAAAAAATGCCTTAAATGTTGTCTTTGAAGATAAAAATATCTGTTAATCCTGCCTGTTTCCAGCTTTTTAGTGTTTTAGTCAGGTAGGAGCTCAGCGGGAGCTGATCAACTAATGGTTTAAATGTTCACCCTCACTTAATCTTCAACTGTGTTTTGTATAAGTGGAGTTAAAATGTGTTTTATCTGTGTGAGACTGGTGTTTATTTAGCCTCATTGCACACTAAATGCAAAAGCCATTTCTTTGAGAACACTCTGTACCTGCAACTCTATAATTAACGCTTGGGTCCATACGTTTTCGCAAAGTGACAAAACTTTTGTGATTTTTGCCCCTGTGCAGCACAACAGTGGATTTTTCACTCCAACAATTAAGATGTGAACAGACTTCATGCTTCAATTCAAAGGGTTTAACAAAAGTATTGCATTAACTGTTTAGGAATTATAGCCATTTTTATACACAGTCCCCAATTTACAGAGGCTCAAAAATAAATGGCCAAGTCAATTACAAGCAGTCAGATCTGTTTTCCTTCATTGTTTCATGACATATCAGAACTCTTAGTTGGTAGAGTAGTCATTTACTACGACTAGTGGGGCCATTTGGGGGGGGGGGCAACCCCAAAATTGTCCACATGAAGTCTTTGTGTGAAGTAATACCACTGTAGATGCCACGTCCTTTTAGGATGCAACAATTGATCTTTTTTTTTTTTTTTTTTTTTTTTTTTGTTCTGCTCTTTCGGTAGGAAAACAAGTGAGAACAAAACTCGCCCAAGCATTTAACCACTGGCTCAATGTTCCCGAGGACAAGCTGCAGGTGAGAAAAATCATCCGTTTTGCTGCCAGAGCTGTCTGGTGTTAATTGTTGCTGACAGATTTAGGAAGGTGAAATGAAACTGTGCTCGTTGAGAACAGGTAGTTTATTTTTGCAATGCGACCATTTTGCATTTTATCAGCGGAGTTGTTCCTAAGTGTAAAGCTTGTGAGAAGAGCTTAGAGCACACATGATTTATTAAAGGAGATTGTTAATGCAGCTGAGGATTAAGCGGAACGAGATGGGGAAAAAAAACGATGCAAAGCTTTTAAAAACTGTTCAGTTTCTCTGCATTTTAAACCCTTGTTTCTCCAGTTTTAATGAATTCCTAAGATTGAATGCATTGTGTTTACCTGTGGTGTGTTATTTGTTCATGTTGCTAGAGCATTAGAGATGCACCCTTGGGTAACACAGTGACTTGCATATACTGTGTATGTCGCCATTGTGATTCAAACACTGGTTTTCAACTCTGCGCTGCAAGTTTTGTCCATGGCTGTGCTAGTTTGTGGTGCCAGAAGTTGCCTTATTTGGATTAGAGAGTGTAGTGCCAAGTTATCAGCTAAAGCTAGATATTTTGGTTAACAAAATTAATTCATGCTTCAACAGCGACAGATCTGCTAATTATTACAAAGTAACAGACTAATAATAAACTACACTCGCCAAGACTGAAGCACAAACATCTGTGATGAACCGTACCACACGTGTACAGTCAATCGGCTTAAAACATGCACGCAGAATGAAGAGGTCCAGTTTAATAAGGTAAAGCCTAGTAGACTATGAAGTTGGGCATCTTTAACGAGTGTCTATGGGGATTGGCTCTGTTTTTGAAGCTGGTCTCAAGTGGCCACCACAGGAATTTCCAGTTTTATCACTTCCTTGTTGGCTTCCTTTTTCAGCCTGCTGCTGGTTAAAGATACACTGTGTAAAATCTCACTGCTAGATGTCGGTGGATTGCAGATTTCATTCAGCTGAACTTTTTCTTACCCCTCCCAATTCAAGCGATGGTAAGACAAACAACTCTGGCCAGCTGTTGTGAGTCAGTTTATCTCAGCTGTCAATGCCTCCACATCGGTTTATTCTCGAGAAGGCTTTATAACTTTCTAAAAGGAGTTCAATATGAAGTTGAGTCAGTGAAGCTCATTTCTGTCCGATGACAGTAATACTGAAAATAGTTGTTGAGGACTTTTCTTTCTGCAAGTGCTGCCGTTTTTGCTGCTGTTTGCTGCTGTTAGCGGTTTTAGTGTGACTGATCTAACGTTGTTGAACTTTTTTTTTTTTTTTTTTTTTTTTTTTTTTTTTTTTTGTTGGACAGCCAAGCTTAACATTAACTGGCATAATGTTAGCTTTTAATCAGCTGTGGTTGTTTAGCTGGCTCGTTGTCAGCAGTTTGGAGGCTAATCTCCTGATGATATGTAATTGTAACAATATTGGGAATAAATAAGTTTGTTTATGCATGTTTTTGTGTATTAGAGCCCTGACTTCAGCTTAGGAGATGGAATTGGGTCGGCTACTGTATTCAAGATGGGAGGGCAACATGGCAGCTTCCAAAAACCAGTGCCCGTCTGTCTTTTTAATGGATTAATTCTAACTTGATAGGAATGAATCTGTGTGTTGGCGATGCTGTAATTGTTGCATTATGTAACATACCAATCGATGTACATTTAGAAGTAACTTTTTTTTTATATAAAATAACCTCAAAATGACTGACTGTACCTTTTTAATGAATTGTCATCTTATAACTGCTAGTGACCTTGTTTGCATTACATGTAGCCAGCTGACTGCTTTAAGAGAGGAGTGTGAGGTGTGGCAGCTACAAGGCATGATTCCTTATCTCATCTGTACATCTCTAAATTGACGGCCACATTATTACACGTTTAGAGGGCTGATTCAAAAAGAGCTCATGTTGCTCTGATGACTGGTCATTGAGCCAGTTAGAGGCACAAGGTTCATTCATCATCCAGCTTTGTGGCTTGAAGCTAAATTTGATGCAACTAACAATACCAAGCTGTGTCAGATCAGGGCATGTTGTGTAGACATTTTTTTTTTTTTAAATCAATTTTTATGACACTGATTTCCATCCCCTGAATGCCACAGAAGCTCCCAGTAAACTCCACTAAGGAATGGTCTACATAGAAATGCAGAGGAGAACAAATGAAATATGTCAAACAATCCCTTTTATTGGCTACATTATATAAAGACATTAAATGCAATACAACAGAAAAACAAGATAACTCCATGCCTAGAGGTATGCTAAACACTGTAAAAATGTATGCGGTGATACATGTTTTACTCCCAATAGTATGTGTTTGTGGCTTTACTCACTGAATTCAGTTCAGTGTATATTTGTTCATACAAGTTTCACTGCTTACACTCCTTTTTATGAGTTTGTGTGCATGCTGGGCATCACATCACCCTTTCACTAGAAGACTGGGATGGAAATTTCATAATGATTGCAGAACCTCTCAATTGTCTTCTTTTGTTTCATTTTCTCTGAAGCTGGATGGACAAATGAAAGCAAATGTGGATTAACAGCAGTTTCAGTATGATGTGGCAGCTGCTGTTTATATTGGGATATTTCAAGATGAAAAGCATGCTTAGTTGTAGGTTTTTTGTTTAGTTTTTTATAAAAGTGGGTAGGACATAGTCGCTATAGATTATTTCAGATGTTGCAGTAAATCGTAAAGTAGGGCTGGGCCAAATCATACCATTCACGGTAATACCGGTATAATGTTGGGCAACAATATGGGTAAAACGCGCATGCGCAGTGCCGTCGTTATTACTGTGTTTTGTTTTGTTTTTTGTTTTTTTTTTTGGGGGGGGGATACAGCACACCTAAAATCAATCCTTTGATTTTTCTGAAAATCGACAGTGCCATTTTAATAATTCCTTGGGCTTTATGTATGAATTCTGGTTGTGTTTACTGACCTTTATGTCGACCTTTATGTCGTACACAGCGCTCGAAAATCTGTCAAATGTTTTAGTACGACTTTGCTAAGCTACGAAGCCGCACTGCTTGATGGATTGTCGGAGCATTACGGCTATTGTAGGCAGGAGCCTCGCGGAGTGATACGTACTGTGCTTCAACATAATATTACCGTATTGTGTGTGTATAACCTCTTTTAAGTTTTGTGGATATTATACATGGTTATGCTGAGGATATGTCGGCCAATTTCCACTGGAAATGCCTTTTGGTTAAACTGTCAGCAATGAATTTGCATTTCACTGTTAAATTTTTATATACCTTTAATGCACATAAAAAACAGCTGCTCGTTTAAGTGAAAATACATTGATGTTTTGTTTTTTTTGTTTGTTTGTTTGTTGTTTTTTTGCACTAATAGGGTTGTGGAGTTGTAAAGTATTTGGTCTAGTGTCAATTATATTGTCATATCTAATACATGCTCTAGTGTAAAGCATGTATTAGACAGCATCTGGTGAATGTTTATGTATTTAAGATGTACTCTACTTGCGTTAATCTCCAGTGAAAGGCTACTTCTTTTTCAGCTTCTTGTGCTCTGATCACCTTTGAGACGGGGATTAGTGGATTCAAGTCACGGACTGCTTCCAGAGTAAAAACCTACAGTTCCACTCATCCATTAGATTGTTGTAACATGTTCTTGGCTGCCTGATTAGAGTGCTACAGACACATTGAAATACAGACCGCAGGCAGATTGAAATTTCTTGAATTCCTCCCTTTTTTGCCGTTAAATGAATTTCATTCTGGATTTATTGGTTTTATTGAGCAGGGCCCTTGCCTTTGTCTCCTTAGGGCGATCAGGCTATTGATCCCATTATACTGATAGCATTAGCATTGTACTGACTCAATACTGTTCTTGTTTGCATTGACAAAGCTACCTAATCTGTGTTTTCTGAATCTGCATGCCTTTTTATGGTGGAAAATGCAGAAGTGCTGAGCCTGTCGGGTCTCATTACAGTTGCTGTTCAACAGGTCTGTTTGTCCTGAATGTTTTATAAACCCCTCACAAATAGAGGAATCTTAGCTCTGCAGTAAAGCCCGGAGGTCTCACACGGTTGTCTCCTGTGTAGTCTCCCGTAGTCTCCAAAGAGGAGTCCAGTCTTATTTTTGATGACCATTTTCAGGCATCTATTTAAAAAAAGAAAAAAAAAAAGAAGTACATGGATACCATTTGTGGGGAAAGTAATAAAGTTGTCATCAGTGCAGTCATGTCAGCGGTTCCCATGAGACACTGTTTACCTCACTCTTTAATCACATACTGCAGCTTTTACAGCAGATTGAAATAAACTCAGATTGCAAAAAGAATAACCTAAACAGTTTAGCCTGCAGTGTCATGTTTGATTATTTTCACACTGTATGCAGGTCAAATTTATTAAAGCTGAGAAAACACTTTATGAATCCTTAGTTTTTAGTTTGGTTGAGTCTGCGATGTTGTTGACAGGGTGTATGACGTGCATTCATAAGCAAGCTGTGTGAAAATCTACTCTCGTTCGCCTGATAATTCCACTTTGGTGGATACTTCCCTGTTATGGTGCAGCAGTTGGTTGTGGTTTAAATCTACTTCAGATATAACAGCCCCGTCTCTTCCACACGTCTCCCTCCATCTCTGTGTAGAAGCTCCATAAACTCCTGCTGAACCCACAATGTAGCTCCTTGTCATCATTAGTGTACTGCCAAGAAGTCATCGTTGCCGCCGCCATGGAAACAACCATGGCTTCAGATAGATGGAGGCAGTGTCAGCGGTACTCTCTCTCGTTCACTTGGCAGTGCATTTTTTATCAAGCCCCATATGTGCTTCTGTACTGCGTATGACAGCACAGGTGGTGGAGGCTTGGGGAAATTCCCCGTGTTCATCATTTTCCTTGCGACCTTTAGCTGATGGCTTTCCTTTTGTTTTCTCTGACACTGTTGATGCTATATTTTTTATATACAGTCTTTTACTTTAGAAACACATGTTCATGAGTGCCCGCAACCTCTGTCACAAAAACATAAGAAGCTCTTGGCCTGAGTGGGACAACAGGGGAGGAAAAGAAAGACTAGGAATCAGATGTGAGATTCTCATGAAATATAATGTGGATAAAAATGTAACTACTGGAATAATGAAGGCATGCTTAAAGTATTTCCGATGCACGGGCTGGCATTTGAACTTGTAATGTCTGACGAGGTTATTATTACATGCAGCGGATGACCTGCAGACAATCGCATCACAGTAAAAGCTGGACCAGGTTAGATAGTCAGCATGGGAGTATTTTAGCTTTAATAAAGGTGAATTAGTTTGTACGACTTGGTCTCAAAATGGCTTAAAATGGTAATTCTTTGAACCGCCTCTCTGTTCAGTCCGTTAATGTGACGTTATCAGCCAAGACAACAAATGTCAACTGGTTCTTCAGCAATAATCTATGAAAGACGTTAGGTGAGTGTCTATTAACTAATTTGCTATGCATTTAAATGGAAATTTGGACAAACTAGTCTGAGATTTGGAAAGTTTTACTCCTAAAACATGGGCAGCTCTGTGACGCTGTGGTTCGCATTGCTACTGGGTTTGTTTGTGTGGGTTCTCGCCGGGTACTCTGGCTTCCTCCCACAATCCACAGGTCCCTGCAACCCTGAATTGGATACGTGGAAGAGAATGGATTGATATCAAGGTCAAGGTAGCTCTCACTCACTGCCGGTCGCTGTGTGCGCATGTGCGCAATCCTCCTGGCATGATATTCCCAAACATTTCTAACCATTTTTTTTTTTATTATTTTTTTTTTTTACAAAGAATCATTTAGGAGATGCGAAACACATCTGAGCCCATAGTGACCATTACTAATGAGTATAAAATAATATAAATTATTTTATGTCACATGTCTGCTCTGCAGTAGGTTATTACTGATTTATTTATTTAACTAACAGAACAGTTGTGAAACACGGGGGGGGGATTTTAGCATGTTGAGGCCTGCTTTGAAACGGTAGCTATAAAGCCTATGCAGGTCGCTTTGACTCAATCCTCAGATCCAGAATACCAGCAAGCCAGCAGCATTGGCAGTGAAAGCAAACAAATCTGTTCACACACTGTTAAATCCTGTTTACCTCTGACTTTTTGTTTTGACTTGGATTCCATAGCGGAGGACTAGTCATTCATGTGTGTGTGTTCATGTTAGCCACCACTATTGATGTTCAGCAAAAGGGGGATGCGGTGCCAGGGGACAGATGTAGGACATGACCCACATAATAGCTAAAAATACAACATTAAAACTTAATTTTTTTTCTGTGTATAGGGTTCACATTTTCTAACGTCATAACTCTGATCTAGTTATTACCAGAGACACTGGTTGTAGTACAAACCATTTCTGCCATCTTCACCTTGACTTCACGTATTGACCCCAACCAGTTAACCAGCGTTGGTTTAAGCAGCTATTTATGGGCTCACTATTTGTTACCTAGTCCTCACATTTATTGCTACAGTGACTAACATCACTATCGCTGTGTGCCCGGAAGAGGTGTCAGGTTAGAAATGTGGATAACTATTTGTAATAAACCTGTATTACAGGATTTCTCTCACAGTAGTTATTTAATTAGTTCAGAGCTCACTTATCCACATAGTTGAAATTTCTCTGGCTTCACTGCACTGCTTAAAAATGATACGCTTCTGTTTGCTCTTATTAAAACAAGAGCGTGCGAAAGCAAAATATGGGAACTCGGCATAAATACTAACGTGATTATTTATTTTTAAATGAATTTTCAACATTGGCAGAATATCTATAAATCCATAAATCATTTGGACACTAAAACACTACAATGGATGAATGAAGCTATTTTTGTGAATGACACAATCCAGTAGGCATGGTGTGAGTGACCAGTGCTGCAGCCTGCTTCAGGTATAAATGTGATCACCTGCTGTAATCTCGCCAAGTGTGACGGTTTTATGGCAGAACATAACTGGCTTGTTGTTTTCATTTACCTCTTGTCATCATGACAGACTCGGTATGCTTGTTTTTTGTGAATGTGTCTCTGCATTTTTAATAGATTACTGATTATAGCTTTAGCAAACTGAGTTTCTGCGTCACTAACCTCTTGTGATAATCAATATAGACTTGCGGAGTAGTGGCACTCGGGGCTCAAACAGCATTATGCAGTGTATGCAGTGACAGCCTGACTGATTAAATTCCTTGGAGAATGGAGACACTTGAAAACCTGAAAATTGTTTGTGCTCGTGTTCGGGTTTGATGACTGCTGCTGTTATCTGAAGCGCTCTAGCTGAATTTCAAGTTGATTGAGCCATTGTTTCTTCCCCCCCCCTGATGGTGCATTGTAATTTGCAGTGAACCTTTTTAAATACTTCAGAATGTATTTGTTTTTGTTGTTGTTGTGTTGTTTTGTTTTGTTTTTTTTCATCTAAAAATAAATTTTCATGTTCATGCATGCATTTATTTTAGCTTTACCCACGTCCCCTGCTTTGTAAGTGGCTCACTGAGGTTTCAGGGTGAGCAAGTGTTTGGGACCCTGCCGAAGGAAAGGTTGTGTTTGGCTGATAAACTGCTCAACTGGCCTAGCCTTGGCCATCTGCCTGACCCACTGAGTCACTCTTTGTGCTCTCAGGCCTCATACAAACAGCTTTCATTACCAGGCCACCCCACTTGTCTTTTAAATCAGCAGGGCACTCGAGCAGGCTGTAAGGCCAGCTCAGGACAGCAGACACCTGATGGCCACTGTGACTGTTGTGAGTCGACGTGGGCCGTTTTTGGGTTAACGGGGTGTGTGTGTGTGTATGTGTGGGGCTCGGTTTTCCACTGATAAATGAATACTATTATTTGGCATTGGTTCGTGAAGCACAGCATAAACAGTATGTGGTACATGTGTGCTGCCACATAGTGGTGAAGATCAGGATAGAATATATCCACAGTGCCCTTGACTCACCACAGCAGTGCTCTGGATGTTGAGGCTGGTAGGTCATATTGTATTAAAAAGCTTGTCAGTACACTCATCGTAATGACTAAGGTTAAGCATTCAGCCTTCCTCATTGTCTCTGTGGAGAAGGTTAAAGTGCACCAAGCCCCGCAGTGACGCCTCTAATTGCTCAACCATGCATTTCCTATAACCTCGTCAAAGCTCTGTGTCTCTCCTGACAGCTTCTCCGTCACAGTGTGAGTCTGCTGCGGGCCAGAGTGCATCTTTGCTGAGCTCTTCATGCTCAGACTGACTGCTTAGCTTGTTTCAGCAACAACTGTTTTGTTTACTGATGAAGACTTTGACTTGTGGAGCAGTGCAGACAAGAGTGTAGACATGGCACCCTCTGCTGTATACAAGTTGTAATGCATAATTTACACAGCCTCTGACAACCTGTTGGAGTCTGTTTGAGCTGGAGGAGAGACTGTTTGTTTCTTTAAAAATATTTCCTCTGCACTAGAAGCTCTTGTAAAGATGAAACATTAACAACTGTAGAAGAAAAGGATATTTTACTTCCAGATACATTTTTATATGAATTAACACAAACACACTTGTTCTTATGTCCAGGTGATCATTGAGGTGACTGAGATGCTACACAATGCCAGCCTGCTGATAGATGACATTGAGGATAGCTCCAAGCTGCGTCGAGGCTTCCCTGTGGCACACAGCATCTATGGCGTTCCTTCTGTTATCAACTCGGCCAACTACGTGTACTTCCTGGGGTTGGAGAAGGTGCTGATCCTGGAGCACCCTGAGGCGGTGCGAGTGTTTACCCGTCAGCTTCTTGAGTTGCATCGCGGTCAGGGCCTCGACATCCACTGGAGAGACACCTACACCTGTCCCACCGAGCAGGAGTACCGCAAAATGGTGCTGCAGAAGACAGGAGGGCTGTTTGGCCTCGCTGTAGGCCTGATGCAGCTCTTCTCAGACTGGAAGCAGGACCTGAAACCCCTCTTGGACACACTGGGCCTTTTTTTCCAGATCCGTGACGATTACGCCAACTTGAGTTCCCGCGAGTACAGCGAGAACAAGAGTTTCTGCGAGGACCTGACCGAGGGCAAGTTCTCCTTCCCCACCATTCATGCCATATGGTCACGTCCGGAGAGCACTCAGGTGCAGAACATCCTGAGGCAGCGCACGGAGAACATGGACATCAAACGATACTGCGTGGACTACCTGGAAAAGGTGGGCTCATTTGCTTACACCCGCCAGACTCTGCGGGAACTGGAGATGGAGGCCTACCGGCTCATTAGGGAGTTTGGGGGAAACCCTCAGCTGGAGAGCCTGGTCAAACATCTTAGCCAGATGCATCACGAGGCCGAGGCCACAGCCGAGTCTAGCTGTGAGCCGCCCTCCAGCCAAAACCACTGACCACATATTTACCTTAAATGCTGCGTGACTCCCATGCACTCCAGCACACAGATCCTTAGCTGATGCACTGATACAGACACGCACATTCCTGAAAACCTCAGTACATACCAGAACATCTCCTTCACACACTATGCTGAGTCTTCATGACTGAATTCAGAAAGCAGACCAGTCCCAAATGTTGCCTTTTGGTTTTGTGTTCATGAAGGCATCCTGCAAGAGTTGCTTTATTGTACACATAACTAACTTTTGTATCAAAGTGTAACAGTTCAATCAGCGGAAGACATGAATTGAAATTAACTTCAGGGTTTGTTTGTTTTTTTTCCCTTTTTTTCTGAAAATGAAAACTACCAAGATGGCAAAAAAGCTTTTACGCCTTTTGATGTGCACAACAGTGTATAAATGTATTTCTCCCCTCCTTGTAAGCAAATGTAAATTGTTTATCTAAGAGCAAGTCTCTTCTCCCCCCTCTCTCATGTTTAAAAATAGGATGTGGATGTCTTGGGCTTATGTGTGGTTTGGGGCTCCTTAATCATCAAACCACCAGAGTGCCAAGCTTATAGGAAAGACCTCCACCACTGTACTGTCTCCTTGTTACATAACACGCTGGTTTTACATGCAAAGTAGTGTTCCTGTTGCTCATGCTCACGCGTTTATGTTTTTGTTCCAACAGAGATCTTTACACCTTGAACACTTCATTAGTGTCATACTGGTATTTATTAGGAAACAACTCTGTGCAGTAACACCTTGTTTGTACTTATTTAATAAAAAAGATTCTTTAAAGATCACCTGTGGAAAGCAGTTTTTGGCATTAGTGCCAGTTTGATCTTTTGAATCTATTACAGTAACTAATCTGAGGACAGATGTGCAAATGACAGAAGCTGTTCATGGAGATTCTTCAGTAGTCTTCAGCACTGGAGTAGTGCTAGTAATAAAAATTACAATTGCAAAAATATATTATATAATGAATTGAGTCACTATAACAGCATGGGTTTTTATAATCTGGATGTATAAATTTAAGTGACTAAATTTTAATGAATTGCACTGGTAATTGATAACATTGATGTTACTGAAACTTTTCTTTTTTTAAATAAGCTTCATAAATGGAAAGCTGAAGTTATAAAAATGTTTTTAGATTAAATAAAATCCATGAATGTTATGTCAATTTAAAAAAAAAAAAAAAAAAAAAAAAAATATTGAAATACTGATAACACATTAAATTTTATGAAAGTCACACTTCACAAAGAATCTGTTCTTTTTGAAACTGAAATAGCTTTTTGCCACAAAACACACCTTAAAAAATATTTACAACATATCTTAAAGTTTTAAATATTTCAGATATTCTGATTCTTTTCATACAATGACACTCCAAATTCAAATTTTATTTGTCACATACACAGTCATACACAGTACGATATGCAGTGAAATGCTTAGACAACTGCTCATGACCTAAAGAAAAAAAGAAAAGGCTATGAATAAGATAGGAAATAAATATGAAAATTAAAAAGGGATAAATTTAACTAGGAAGGAATAAAATAAAATATAAAAATTAAAGTTAAAAATGAAATAACTGTACAGCACAAATTAGAATGAAGGGTAAATTTAACTGGGAAAGAATAAGATAAAATATATAAATTAAAGTTGAAAATAAAATAACTGTACAACAAAATACACAGTATAGAAAAAAAAAAAATTGGGCAAAACTCGTTGTTCCTTTCCACGGAAATCTTTAGTAAAAGGCGAAAGATTTATACGATCTGAAGAGAAACAAGAGTGTACATTTCTGCCCTTTAGTGTGACCTAATGTTCTCTGTGTGTGGTTAACCCCCCGAAACAGCTGGGTATTATGTCAGGAGATGCAGTTAATAATTTCCAACAATTTTTATAAGGACAAAGTTTTGCTCACATATATAGTAGTAAGTAGTCCAACATAAGAAATGAATTACAACCTTTTACAGGCCAACCTGACATGTAGCTACATTTCTCCAGAGCTACACATCAGGTTACGTATGTTTCCCGGTGAAGAAAAAGTTTAATGTTGCTAATTCAATCTGTTTGCTGCCCTCTTGGCCATGTCTCCTTTGTTTTTAAAGAAAAAAAAGATCTTGGCTCCTGGTGGGAGTAACCTGGTTAAATAAAGGTTAAAGAAAGCAATAAAATTTGAGCTTTGTGACGTGACTTCCTGGCGACAGTCATCAACAATACTCAGCCTGTGCTGTTTAAACAGTGTTCAGTTGGTACTAAGGGGTCTGAATAGGAAACTGAAAGCGTTCGACCCCTTACATTTATCACGCTGTATTTGTCACACTTACATGTTTCAGATCATCAAGCAAATTTTAACATTAGACAAAGATAACCTGAGTAAATACTAAATGCAGCTTTCAAATGATAATTTCGGTGATTAAGGGAGAAAAGTTGTCCAAACCTATCAGTGTGTGTCTCTCATTTATCCTGCACACACACAACCACAACACATGGGCCCATCATTACAGAACACAGAGGCATCATTATCTATAGTGTATGTAATCATAAGCTGTCTCCTGTTACAGCAGATGTGTGTATTTATTTTTCAAGGTTATCGGTGCTTTTACATCTGCATGCTGAACAGTACGGCCTCTGAGATTATTACAGAATTGCCTGCTTTGATTTGAGGAAGCTTGACTGAATACATGCATACAGAGCCTGGCTCCTCTAGATGCGGCTGGTGCTTGGTCTGAAAAAACATGACAACAAAACAAAACTGGGCGCCGCTCATCTAAATCCTGCGTTATCTTCTGTTAATACTGTTGTGAGTTTTTCCTGAGCCGCTGAAAGACGGGCAGAGCTGCGGAGGGCGGCTATCTGTCCTCGACAGCTCTGTTCACTCAGTGAAGCCCCAGATCTTGACAGCTGCAATTCAATTAATTATGTGTCCTTTGGATTGAATTGTGGCTTCACTAAAAACAAAAGAAAAAGGAAAAAAAAAGCATCTATTAATCAAAATGTCCATTTTTTATAAATCTGTGGGACCGGCACCTCTGCTAATTTGCCTTCCAAGCAGCCGCAAGTGCAGGAAAATGTGAAGCAAATGCATTTCTGATTTGATAAATAGTGGAGATGTATGAAGTGGCTTTCGCAGAGCTGACTTAAGTCCATCACAATAATCAAAGCCTCTCACGGTTCTCATTTCTTCTCTCCCTCGCTCTCGCGCGCTCTCTAGGTTGACTAGATTGATTTTCCTCACCCACGGTGTCTGAATTCTGTTTGAGAGCAAAACAGAATAGCTTTTGTGCTCGCTCACTGTCTCCCTCATCCTCTGCAAGCTTTGGATTATTTATCACTGGGCCGTGCTTTACACATCTGTGTTGCTTGGTAGCACTCTGATGGATATTTCATAAATATTCTTGTGACAACAAGAGAAAAAAAAAATTGAAAACCTTGTTTCTGAAAATGTACATATCGGGCACCGTGTGTACTCCTTCGCTGCCTTTCTGGTGATTCTGCTGAATTGAATCATACTATTAGCTTCTATATTCTTCTTGTTGCTCAACTGTGTGGGTAAGTTTTCATGCGATCGCTGGAGGTTTCACCTTGCACACATTTGCACCTCTGAGCTGGCAGAACCACTGCAGTCCTTCACTGAAGCACCTGGCAGGATATTAAAATTTTCCACAGTAGACTCCGAAGAAAACCACCCACATGACCGCTCAGTGGCTTCTGTGACATAAAACAGTCGACATGGTGAACAGTCATAAAATCCCCTGAAATTACCAAAAATCCACAGTGTCCGCCCTCCCGAAACTACTACCACTGTGTTCAGCGTTTTTGTTTTGTTTTTGCTTTAACTTCTCACTGTGTGATAAATGTTCACGGCCCAGTGGCTACAGAATAATCAACCATCAGCATTTACTGTAGATTGGTTCTCTGTAAGCCTCTCTTTCATGCAGCTGTGTCTGCCACTTGTAGAAAACTTCCCAGAAAAATGAAGCCTTGATTCTGCAGCTACAACAAGTAGCTTTCCTCAGGTGCCTGAACTAGTGGTTACTAGAAGCTCTGTGATGGAATAAAAACAGGAGGTTAAAAACATAGAAAAGAAACCAAAACATTAAACAGCAGTGAACCTCAGACAGGCATTCATATGATTGTAGAGAGCTGAGACTTGGGAGGATCCAAATGAGATATTCGGTTTAATCAGTAAGTGGGCAAACCTGCTTACTTAACAGTCTGGTACAAGAGAAAATGATCCAATCTTTGCAAAGCGAGCAGAGGGAGGGAAAAGTTGTCCGTTGACACTTTGAAAAACTGGTCTTTCATTCTCTGAAAAGCCTGAGAAACTATTAAAACTCCTGGCCAATTGTTGGGGACAACCATCGACTGCAGATTTGGTGTGCAGTCAATAGCTCCAGGCTGGGCTGACACAAAAGAAACCACAGTCTCAGACTTCATAGTAATGAAAAGAAAAAGAACATGTCACCCTGGTGGCACGCTGATATTTTGGCAATAACCTTTGGACAACAGTGGAAGAATAACCCACACTTGGTTTTAGATTTACAGACACTTCCTGTTAGCAGGGTCAATTTGATGTGGATGTAAAGTTGGGCTTTTTTTGCAGATGTTTTTAAAACCACTTGATTCATGGATTTCATAAAAAGCTTCCTTCATTTTATAATATTCATGTCACCGATCCCAGAACAACACATGTTCTCATGCATAATTCTGCCAGCACTCAGTCGCTTGCAAAAAAACCCAAAAAAACAAAACCCCTCACTGCGTCTTGATGTCTTATCGGGGATAAAGAGGAGCAACAAAGTGCTCACTTGTTTCTGCATGCAATCACTGTAGCTTATATAAATCTGTCTTCTGAGCTCGACATGGCCATGTGCAGATACGGCGCTGTCTGAAGGGAACAGAGACACCGGGGTCATTTCTGCTTTGATTTGAAGATTACACATAACGACAGATATCCAGTCTTACAAACTGGGGCAAGAGGTGGGGTTTAAAAATAAATGTAGGGTTCATCAGGTAGGTGAAGTCTACAAACATGCTTTTGAGCTACATTACGTGACTCGCAGGGAGCAAAAGTCATCCTCTAAAGCGCAGAGTTTCTTTTAGAAATCCATCAAGTGCAATCCTAAATAGAAGGAGAGCCCATTTAATGCTGAACTGAGGGGGAGAAACTATTCACTGAGCTAACATCGTGGCATTTCTTGCACACATGGTGTCACATCAGGTTACATTAAATGACTGAGTGGTTTCCAAGAATCTCATCATCATCATCATCAGACCAATGAGCTAATTCATGATCCTCTTAAGACAGAATGACTGTCAGTAATGGCTCTACTAATTATCTCTCACAAACACTATCACAGTAAATCTGCCGCGTTACTGCAGCAGGGGTCAAGTGGGCTTATGAAACTCGCGATTCACTCGGCATTTCCACGGCTTTATCAATGTAATGGATTAGCTGGACGACGCCCTCCACCCGATGTGTCACACACGTCTCACAGCTGCGCTCTGCAAATGTTTGGAAAAAGAAGAGGAAAAAAAAAAAAGGGGGGGGGGGGGGGGGGGGCAGTCATAACCTCGCCAGGCTGAGACGCTGTAGAAGCCATGGAAATCAAAGAGAGACGTGAGCGCGGTTTCAAATTGGGAATGAAACCGTTGCCCCATTAGGACATAGTTGTGCATCTAATAATATCTCCTCATTCCTGCGAATCAGAGTCGGGCACAAATGCTGGTTTTGGAATGCCGGGTGTCATGAATAAATGATTTCCCCCTCGTTTTAGTGCACAGAGAGGAGGAAGAGGAGGAGGGGGGAGAGAAGAGGAGGCTGATTGACAGAAATGTGTAATGCTTTGCGAGGAAAGTCTAAGAATCTGGAGATGTTTGAATAAGTATGCAGATGCATGGCTCTCAGCACACTGTAAGCTCCTGAGATCTGAGACAGCTGTGCCTCATCTGAATCCAGGCGAGTTCAGTTTAAAACAACAGGTAGGTTTTAATATAGTCTCTAATGTAGGTAAAATCAGACACACTGCTACATGATTCCAAATCTGTCTGCTTAAAGGGTCATTTTGTTATTTTGGATGTGACAAAGTGTAATTAGCTGTACTTGTAGGTTCTCGGTCATCCAGGTCATGGTGGTCTAAAGAGCTTTAAAAAAATAAAATAAAAAGAAATGAGACAACTGGACTTCTTGACGTTTGTTTTATCCAACGGGCTCCTTTAACTCCAATAGCAAATGTTGAAGAGTCATGAATATTGAACCCACAGACCCAGTACTGATCATGTGATGTTAGTAATCACACGAGCCAAGGTGTGAAAAACAAAAGGCACGGGTTATTACTGTCACTGGGGATTAATGTTGAAATGAATTGTAATTACTTACCATTTCAAATTCCATATCAACATCTTTTATTTTTGCCTTTTGTTCGTGGCCTCGCAGTTTGGAGTAAAATCTTTTTCAAATTAAAACACATTTGCTGATAATGAGATCAACCCAGATACCCACTGCACTCATGGTGTCACCAAGTGTAGCATTTAAATGCTAATGTTACACCTCAATATTTCTGCTTTTGCAGGTGATACTCCACAAACTACTGCTGTTGCTGACCATGCCCAACCCTTTATGAGCACAGTGCACCCATCTTCTGATGGCTGCTTTCAGCATGGATCACTCCATGTCACAAATATTCTCAGACTGGTTTCAGATGGCCTCCAGAGTAATAAGATCTCAATCCAATAGAGCACCTCTGGGATGTGGTGGAACAGGACAGGTGAAGCTGTCAAATGTGCAGCAACTGGGTGATGTTATAAAGTCGATATGGACCAACATTTATTAGAATGTTTCCAGAACCTAGCTGGATCTGCCATGAAGAATTAAAGCAATTCTGAAAGCAGGGTGCAGCTTTGTACTCGTAAAGCTGCGATGATGTGCATGGAGACTGTAGATAACAGAAACATGTATAGCTGAAATAAATTAAAATAGGCAGATACATTAAAAGGAAAATAATCAGCAGTTAGTTTGGCTAAAAGTAATCAATGAAATGGCTGAAAGTAGCAGGTCAAGAGTTGAAATAACCAAAAATAATGAACTAACATTAAAATTCTGACCTGCCGAAGCAACAGTTTTTCCTGTGGCAGTAGAGAGTCCAAGAGTCAAGAGTCCAAATATACCCAAAGCAACATAAAAACTTCGGCTGCAAGGAAAAATATTGTAACAATTCTGTAACTGTGTGAAATTGTAGGTATAAACTCAGACTGGCCTGTGTGGGTTACCCCAGAGGGGAAAAAAAAGAAATCTTTAAATTGCTCAAGCAAAAATTAAGTGTCTGCCAAACCCATCCCGAAAATGAGACTCAGATTTGTAATGTCAACACATTCTCGTATTCACTCGGCACCACGAGAAGATGAGTTTTTGGAAGAGGTGAGACTAACGATGAAAAGGATTTTATAAATACAATTAACTCCAGCGCCCAACTTCCTTCTATTTTCTCTGAGCAGCGCTTGTCACAGTCTAAACGGATGATTGCACTTTCATGGCAAAATATTAATAGAGTGAAAGAAGTCAGTAGTTCAGGGAATTGTACTCTTGTCGTCACTTAGAAAAGATTACATACACGCTTGAGGGCATAGAACAATTCAGAACGTGTGGGGTCTATTAATATCAAACGTATGAATGAATCATAGATTCTGGGTCAGTTAGATGAGCTGAGATCTTTTCTTTCCGCTCGTTTTACTGCTGTGGCACTTTTACACTTTGGTTTCTTTAGCCTTTAAGCGCCCAGCTTTGAGAGCGTATATGTTCACAAGTATTGATCGCTCAAAAAACAAGGAATTCTTAAGTAGTGTTCCCCCTAGACGACATCACTTTGTACCTTCTATCTCTTGCTTAAACCCAAACAGGAGCTCATCTTCCCTCCAAATATGAGGAAGTTCATAATTACACACTGAATTACACGTTATTCTGAAAATGAACAGTGGCAAATGTAACGGAAGAAAACACTCAGGAAATACGGCCGAGCTGTTAAATTATTATAATAATAGAAAAGCCTGAGGAGATTTAAAGTGTAATACATAACTGCAATCTGACAGTAAACACGGTACAATTTGTTTCACACGATGACAGATTCTGGTGAGAGGACAGGACTCGAATAAAAGGATTCAGAGGAGATGAAGAATATCTCTAGAGATAATAATTTAAACATTTTGCATGAGTATCCCTGCAGCGCTCATCAAAGTTTAGACAAATTTAATAACTTCTTCCCCTAAAGAATCATCGGCACGGAAAGCAGAAGTGACCTTTTTTTCCCTCCCGTCAGTGTGTCATTTCCACGCTTCTCCCAGTTCACAATGAAGGGCTTCGATGTGAATCAGCGAGAAAGGCTGATGGGGCGGAAAGCGCCGCGCTTATCTATGCTGGAGAGTGGAACAGATGCGGATATGACTTTGTTATCATGCTGCTCAGTGAAAGAGAGGCGAAAGGATACGATGGGAGGGAGGAGGAGGAGGGTGGTTAGGAGAAGAAGAGGAATGCCTGCTCGAATGTCAGGTTAAGTGCATGAACAGATTTCTTGGCAGGTGGGACAGGCCTAAATAAAACAAACGACTCAAACTGTCCTCCATTAGTAAAACATTCAGCATCATCTTTCATTATTTACCCCCAAAAATAAATTAATTAAAAAAAGAAAGAAAAGAAAATATACAGGGAGGAAATCTAATTGTGGGGACTCAGCATCAATCACATGGCTAAACAAACAGATCCCCCTAAAAGAAGCATGTGTCCAAAGAAGCCTTGGTCTTATCGATTACATGAAAACACTGATCAGTTTGGTGCCAACACATCCTCTGCTTCAAAACTCTCTCTTAGGAGAAGAATAGGATTCCTGTTCCTTTTTAAGTGGGAAAAAAAGGACCTGTGTGGTCCGTATCCAGTGTGGACTGAGCACAGCAGCATCAGCAGCGCCCCCAAGTTTACTGCGTTCATCGTTCCCAAAATAAACAACAAGTGAGCCATTAATCTCTCTTAAGTGTTCTTTATTACCTTTGAGGAGGCTTTCATAAAACCGTGTTAAACGAGTGAGTCTATTCCACAGTCGCTCCGACTGCTTTGTCAAGTTCCCCAAAAAGTCTGTCAATATCACAAGTGTTAACATAGGTACAGTATGACGCCTAACAAATACAGTAAGGCCACATCACTATCTGCACAATAACAATTACAGTACAAACTGTGTGTGTGTGTCTGTGAGAAAGCCCATCATAAACCTACAAACAGTAAAGAAGATGAAAAGCTTCAGACAATAAATTTACAAAACATAGCAATGCAGAGGAATCATCGTTAAAACGCCATCAAATATCTGCATTAAACCAAAAAAAGGTTCAGCTCTGTCTCCAGAGTACCAACAATTAGAATAAAGTACTCAGTCTGACAGCAATCACCCTAAACATGATGACCTTCACACGCTGGTATTGCACATGGTTCTTGTACCATCCCTGACAGTTACATTAATAAAGCATCTTTTCATCTGCAGTCTTCCCACATTTTGACATTTTCAAATTTAATAACCGACTTCATGACACAAATACCGTCAGGATGCTACAGCTAAAGGTGACGTCTTTTTTTCTTTAAGCTGCAAATGGTTTATGTTGTTAATATTACGAACCTGCAAAGTTTGACATTATTTTCCCTACAGAGTCCCACATTTCCAAATATAAGTGGTTTTTTTTTTTATAATATAATAATAATAATAATTCTAGTAACTGACAATGGCTCAGTTTAGTGTTTTAAGAAAAAAATATTACAGAAAATGACCTGACAGCTAGTGTCGAGTGCATTTTACCCACAGTGTCACGTAGTGAGTGTAGCGTGAACCACATTCAGTGGTCCCAGGGGCATCCACAGGGGTCTCCACAGGCTCTTTTCCTATCCCACAGAACGTGCAGCTCCTTGGCCGTGTGCTGGGGGGACGACAGCATGTCCAGGTAGCACTCCTTCTCACACAGCCAGCCGGGATCCTGGCAACAGGAAGGGGAATAAAATTTATTTAATTATGAGGCGGACGCTGGGTCACATTTCTCTCGGGTGAAATTGGCAGTATTTTATTTTGATATGCTCCAGGTTACAAACATTAAACCAGTTAACACAATTACGCCTTTAAACTGCGACTCCACTAGCAAAGCTTTTTTGCCGCATGCTCGTAATAAAAATGTTAAG
This sequence comes from Neolamprologus brichardi, assembly GCF_056152115.1. Classification (NCBI taxonomy): domain Eukaryota; kingdom Metazoa; phylum Chordata; class Actinopteri; order Cichliformes; family Cichlidae; genus Neolamprologus; species Neolamprologus brichardi. Next base: position 22,262,845 of record NC_142116.1, read on the forward strand.
CTGTAAAACAAACCGAATATTGAATTACTGGTAAGAGAAAAACAATCATAAATGTTCATGCCTCTTTGCTGCCTTTTTTTTCTCCACAGAAATCAAATTGTACGTGCTTAGCAGACTAAAAAACTCAAGGGTGAAAAGGGGTTTTATCATTTCAGTTCACATTTTTATTTCACGTTGTGTCTTTTGCTTGCAGAGCCTATTAGTGAGGTGCTAAAGTTTGGCTAATGAAGCTCAGAGGACCAATAGTGAGTACAAATGAGTGCAGTTTTCTTTTTGTTTCACAGTATTTGTTTTTCTCTTTGTCTTACATTGTTTAACTGCTCTAAGTCATATAAAAAAAACAATGTGTTAATACACAGTATCTTATCAATAATGCTGTAAATTTAAGTACCATTTATATTTACAGATGGAATACAGCTGCCATTTAAATTCTAAGAAAAATGTACACATTAAACACATTCATATCTGTACCTTTCTAACATTTCTTAATGCCAGACGCTGACCTTTATCAGTCTGACGTTGATAAGGGAAAGTGAAAGCACTGGGCTAAGTTGTATTTAATCCAGTGTTAGACTGATAATAAAGCAAAACAAATCATTTATGTTTTACTAAAGCTGGCAGTTCATACCATTCAGCTTCTCACCTGATATTTCTGAGGCCCAACAGCTGCCATCCATATCCCCATGCTCACATCCTCTCCCTGCAACGAGACATCCAGGATGGGCTGCTCACGTTATGATCATGAACGTCGGCCGCTCTTATTTAGCATTCGTACTCTACCTGGTAGGCCTTCAGTTTCTCTGCATTGTTGGCAAGCCACTGGACCAGGTCACGAGAGACCACATAGCCAGAGCCGCAGGCAAACGCCGGGTAGGCTGGACTCGCGTACTCCAGCTCCTGCCACTTCCCAATGCGATCCACTGCCCAGCTCTGCCTGAAACTGGGTCAGGATGGCAGAGACATCATCAAATACAGTCTCCATTTCAGGTGACCTATCAGCATTTTAACCGTGCACAGCGTTCCTGTTTCTTTGCTCCAAAACTCAGCTGACAGCGCACTGAAGTTAGACTGTAAGCACAAGAGGACACAAAGTATACGCTGTCAACAGGACCGGACGCCGAACTGTACTTACTTCCCCCACCAGAAATTGCTGCGTTTGAGACCCTTGTGGTCAATCTTCATTAATACAGAGTCCACGTCGATGTAACAATCATCATCCGTCTTCAGCAGTAGATTAAAGTCAGCGTTTCCCACAGACCTGCCAGAGAGGGAATATGCAGCCTTAATTAAAGCCCACCCTCTGATTTTATACAATATCCCAGAGTGGATTTACTTTCAAATACCAGCGAGCATGAAGGGCAGGAGGTCTGCAAATAAGTATAACACTTATCACATCACAGCTTAAGACCACTCTGTGTATTTTGCTTTATCTGATGACTCAGAACTCTACTTCTTGACTGAGCGACTGCAGTCGTGATTTTAACAGTGAGACATTTTGAGGCGTCGGCACACTTTCATTTCAGGTTGCTGATTTCCTCAGAGGGCCCAGGCAATTTGGAGACAGAGAATCGAGTCATTAGCACTTGGCATACCATTTATAGAACTGAAGCAGTTTGGAAGGCACGTTCCTGTAGGTGTCTACCACATCTACGAACACCATGTCGCCATGCCTGAGGCTCTCCTCCTGCAAAGTGGCATCCTCCTCCCTCAGCCTGGAGGCATGGCGCTCCATCCTGGCTGGGCGGCCCCGCAGGAGCTCTGACAGACCGTCTCCATCTGACGCAGAGTGAGGAAAACATTCGGGGTAATCAGGGAAAAAGTTGTAATAGTTTTTGTGCAAAAATTATATTTATTCAGCCCAATTTTTTTAATAACCTAAGGCGCTTGAGGTATAATAACTTTAATTACCATCGAGTAAAACGATATGAAAAAATGATAACGTTTGGCACAATGGACCATTAGTTCGGTTCTTCAGAGATGCTGAATGATGGATTTAATTTTGTTTTGCACAGATTTACACCAAATCTGCTCTTAAGATTCAAAATGCAAACACATGTAGGTAAAATCAATACTGGAACAGCCGGATGTTGAGGCTATGAAAATGCTATTTCCTATTTGGAACATATACAAAAAGCCTGCAGCGCGGTGAGCGGTGTTTTTCGAGCTCTTACATCTGGACTGTTTTTAAAAATGTGGCTTTGATCACACAATTATCATATAAAAAAAAAGTGCAAAGTTTATTCTGCTGCAGGACTAACCATAGATAGTAAATGTGAAGCCTCCAGCCAAACCAGGAAATCCAAGAGCACTTCTATGAGGCAATATCCCCTCTGCAATCTGCAATTCCAAGAAAAAGAGCAAAAAAAAAAAAAAAAATTTAAGTTATTGGAAACTTGAAAGAGGAATGAGAGTGCGTTATTCATATATCTCCTTCTAGATACTGTGTGCGAACACATACAGAAGAGATCTTTAGGACGCCTCCTCCATCGCTGAGCTGCACGGAGGAGGAGTTGACTGTGGTCAGTGCAGCAGAGTCGAGACTCTCCCAGACGAGCGTCCCCTCAAACCCCTGGAATAAAGACAGATGTCACGGGTGTGCTGTCCAACGCCATCTCATCTGAATGATGTAATTAGCTACCATCAAGGACACTGCAGACTTGGAAACTTTAGAGTGGATTACATTATGCTTCGCTACAATGTTAATGAAAGATTCATTTAACATCCCCTGAACCTAGCCTCTGCTGCAGCGATGTAACGGTGTACTCTTGTACCCCTGACATCACCGCCAGGCGTACGTGCAGACATGGGGACGGCTTTCGCTTGGCGGTGCGTGTTAAAGCCAGGACATCGTGAGCATCAAACACTTTTTTATGCACTGATGTGTTGCTTTTCTGCATCAGTTCAGGTTGGGGATGTTTACTTATGCAAAGGTAAACATCAAATTCAGCGCGAGGTCACCGTTATATAAATATAAGAGGACAAAATGAAGCGAGGCTCTCCAAACAGATACTTATTCTATTTAACATCAACCTCAATGAGTGAGCTCATACACATGAATGACTTCATGTGTCCTCCTCTGATTTGGGGGGTTAACCTCTTTAAATCTGCATGTGGCACCCATTCACATTAATGATAAATCACTTCTGTTAAATAAATTTATAAACTCCTGAACTTCTATAAGTCTCGTGTGTTTTTCTCTTTTCGTCTCCTCCACAGTTATCGCCCTGAGCAGAGCTAATGAAAAGGACGAGACGCCGCTGATGTAGATAATCATCTCGCACTGCGCGGGCGTGCGAGACGGGGACCATGATGTTTGCATAGACTCAGTGTTCGTACAGCATCGTAACTCACAGGCATTATTTAGGGGTGAAGAGAGACCTGCTCACATTCGAGACATTGCTGAGTCAAATCGTCCATTTCTTTCATGTGAGGAAGAATTTTAAATTGCTTCAAGCTCAAGTTTTTCATTTTTATATAGTTTGCATTTTTACATTTTCTTTCTATATTTATCTTATATGTACATATGTGTGTGGGTATCTACTTTACGTTGGTTATTTGTGTGTATTTTATCTGAACTGTCAATCATGTTTTAACTGTATTTTAAATGGTGTTGTACAAATAAAATTAATATTGTGTTGGAAATGATTGTGGACAGTAGCAGGTACACTAATATGGCATTAAATGATTGCATTAAAACAACCCAAAGATCCCTGGTTTGATTCCAGGAGGAGACACAAATCCCTTTGTGGCTGCATCAAGAAAATCCAGGTTAAAAAATAAAATTAATTAAAACAAATCTGTCAAATCAAATATGCAGAGCTACCTGCTGTAGTGACCCGTTGTGAATAAGAGCAGCTGAAAGTAGCTTTCTAGTACTTAAAAAGAAGAGCTTAATTCAAAAAGAAAGTAGAATAGACTAAAACAGCTTCTGAAGACTTATATTCCCGACTGGAGGACTTTTACTCCATTTTTCTTTAGTCGTGGCTACAGCTCAGAGGATCAGCGACAAACTGACCTTCGGCAGGATGAACTGCTCCACTGGTTTGTACCACATCCAGTTCACCAAGGTCCCCGTGCTAATGGAGCTGAAGCGAGCAGTAACCACAGCCTCCTGAAGAGGAAAGTGCAAAAAAAGAAATATTCGAACTTTTTATCCATAAAGAGTTCACAAAGATGCCGTCCTCCATACTGAACACAGCCACACACTGCTCTGTCAACAGCAGGACTCTAAAATGAGCTGAAGTTTGTTCAACAAACAGCAGCAGCACAGAGTCCTCCAGCTGCCCTCGGGCTGTGTTTCTACTGAGCTCCACAGAAACGCAGCATACGCCATGCATTATGCTCACAGGCCAAAGCCGCGTTACCTCCTGGTCCAGCTGGAGAAGCTTCACCGTCACGTTGCTCTGAAGCTCGGCTCGGGTCCCGCTGGGAAACACCCCTAGCCGGGTTATCACCACCGGGTGGAGTACCTTGAAATCCAGGGCGATGGCAGACACGTCGGAGGGGGCGAGCAGCGAGGGATCAGACACCGTCACAATTTCCATCTCTCCGTCCCGGCCTGCCGCTGGGACACAGAGAGGGCAGCGAGTCACTGCACAAGCACACATGAAATTTATTACAATCCCAACACGCTGACTATCTTTCTTTTTTTTTCTCATAGTGATGAAGAGAAGAGAGAAAGCATTCGGAAAAGGCGGCGGACTCTGGGAAAGCTACACCATCAGCACTTTGAGGAGCCGCTTCTTCAGGACGGCTGTCTTCAAAGCGAGCCCCTGCTTGTGAGCGTGCTCTCTTAATTACAAAAGAGCAGTTTATTACTCGAGAGATCAATGAAAAGATCGAGGGTGTTAAAGCGAAGCTGCGAAGCCCCCCCGCCCCGCTTTCACTTTATGTGCATTCTACACAACTTCTACAGCTCCTTCCAAAATAAAGACAATTAGAGGCGAAGAGGAGCAGACGTTTTATCACGGCAAACGCTTCTCACGTTAGCTGAATGGGACTGAGCTGCAGGATTGTGCTACCACTAGGAGAGAATAGACATAAATCATTTTGATCGATGCTTTATTCCCTGGAAACATGACAAAAATGTGATTATCAAACTATCATACATTTTTATCATTACATTTCTGTCGCTTAGGGTGTTTATGGGCAATTACTTCAATATCAAGCACCAACTATAGGCTGCATTGGGCATAGCTCATTAAATAGATCATAAATCAAACCATTATTTTTATTACTGGCTAGTGGATGAACATTCAGTCTTAAAAAAGAATAAGTACACAAATAAATAACACAAAAACAGAGCTCAGTGTGACATCTTTAAAGTGCTTGTTTTCTGTAGTAGTTCAGAATTCAAAGGCAAAGACAAAAATCTTTAATTGCATGTCAATCAGTCGATTCATCTCATGCTGTAGTGTGTTTATATCAGCTCTGAAATCTCAAAACCTTCAAACATCATTAAATATCTCACTATTTCTCCTCAATTCAAAGCGCACACACACACACACACTCTGCCGGCAGCAGGATTACTGCTCTGAGAAGCTAATTAGCATTCACCTTATTGTAGTCCAAAAAAATAAAATAAAAAAATCCCTGTGATGAACGCGGAGCAAACAAACACATTTCAGCGCCACAATTAATTGTCCACTTAACGCGCGCTTTGACCTGAATCCTGCGTCAGGTACCCCGACTGTGCTTAAAAAGCTGCCACTGCCTCTTTCTCTTCCAATCACACGGAGCATCACGCGCACCCAAAGCCTGCCTGCCATTCTGAAGCAAATCACGTCAACAACCAACAGCCATTAACGCAGTGGAGGGCAAGAGAAAGGGCTGGGGAACAAAAAAATAAATAAATATATCTATGTAACGCATTGCCATGACCCCAAAGGCCACTGTGTGAAAAGCCCATTCTGATGAGCTGTAATTATGTTTCCATGAAGGCAGCTTAACGCCAGTAAAAGTGGAGAAAGCCGGCTCAAGTGGACGAGATCGGCGAAGGCGACAGACGTTAACAATTACTGCCGATGTTCAAAACTGACTGCGAAGGAGTTAAATTATTTCATATAGTGTCTGCTCTTTGTGCAGCTCTACTTTTCTAAGTGTTAAGCAGTTCTAGTTACCCCACCTCCTCTTCCCTAAGCCCTGCAGCAGCAGTGAACATTTCTGCTTTGGCCTTAGATATACAAAAGGAACAGAAAGTTGTCCTTGAGCTGTGGGAACACATGAATAAAAAGGTGTTTCACTCTTTTTCTCAACAGCCATTCTTCTCATTCTCTCGACTCCTCTGCTGTTATCCTGCCTCCACTCCCCTTTGACGACCGTGCACGCAAGCAACAGATTGCCGAGAGAATTAGAGCTGCAGTCAGATGCCTCTCCCCTCTTTTTGCCTTTCTTCCCCCCCCCCTCTTTTACCTGGCTCGGTGAAGTTCAGGAGGGAGCAGGAGTAAGGATCTTCTCGGTCCTCCTCTGGTATAGGACACCCATGTTCCCCCACGATAAACTTCACCCCCACTCTGGATAAGAGTAAACAACAAAAAATATGTAACAACAACACAAGCACTGTGACATACCCCCCAGTTTGTGCAATATTCGGCTACAAGATTTCTAAAGCTTGTCCATCTATCCACCCGGCGTTGCCATGGTTACCGGGGGGTTGCTTAAAGGCCATCACACCTTATCTGTGCTCCGATCGCTCAATGAGAAGGAAATGGACAAAGAGGAAGAATGAAAGAGAACAATATTGGCCGCTGGTCAGGTAAAGATAAAAGGCTTGATGGGGCTGTCAGTTATTTGCTGCCAGCTGCTGCTGGCTTCATCCCCCCTCCCTTTCTCCCTACTATATGAATTTGACTGGTGAGAAAAAGAAAGGCAAGACAAATCAAAACAAACAGAAAAGCAGTGAAGTTGAAGGTCTAGCCTGCTGACCTGTGCTGGAAGTGGAGGTGGTGTCTGAGGTATCCCAGCCAGGTCTCTCTTATCGCCTGTCGCAGTTCATAATGATGTCTTGCTGACAGCACCCCCACCAAAACTTCATAGAAAGGTAATGGCTCATCTGCATTGGAGACAGACACATTTCACTGAAGATGACCTCGCACAATAGCAGAGTACTCAAAATGTAAGGGCAGATGTAAGATATGGATAAATTTAAAAAAAAAGAAATCTAACCAAACCGGTTTTCCTCTCATACTCAGTTTGCGGTGACTTACTGCGATGCACCCCGTGAAGATTAATGTCCTCGTGCATTAAAAGGTAGTTAGTCTACACTGATCTGATGGTGAAGCCGCTTCACACAGCCAGCGTGAGGGCTGATAATGAGTGATAACCCGCTTCAAGCAGCCACGGAGCACAGTAGTTACACTGTAACACGGCGAGAGACTATCCCAGCAACGCCCCGCACTATTCAAATGTTACATTCACCTCTTTTCCTCCGTAAAACACACATTAGAAAACACTCATTCCAGTCACTGCCGTTAACTACCTGTCCACACACACACACACACTAACTAGCAAACTACCACACCGGGGCGGTAAAGGCAAAGTTAACCAGCCTCTCGAAAGGAAACAAAGTTGCGAAGCTGAGGAGGTAAAATCCCGGGGTAGTGGCTAAAAAAAGTACCCGAGTATGTGTTGTTGTCCAGCGGGGCGGAGGAGGGTCGTTGTGCCAACCACAAGTGCACCAGGACGGCGACAGCACAGGGAAGCAGAATGAGCGCTAGCCTCCGCATGGACGGAGCCCTTCATTCAGCCGGAGCAGCCTTCAGCTTTAGCGGCGCGGAGCCTACCTTCCTCGAGCCGCACGGTGCTGCGCGGTGTGAGCTGCTCCGTGTGTGCGCTTCATTTCAGCTCCGCAGCTCTCCGCCGGGCTCTCACCACTGCCTCATGTCTGCCTCCGCTGCTCGATGAGCGAGACCAATGGGAGACGAGGAGCCCTACCGCGGTGCACTCTGGGAGGTGAAGTTCAACCCTGTAGCCAATCGAACGAGCCTTAAACTTGATATAGTAGTTCTCTAGGTTAATAATAAAAATAATAAATCATACTAATGTATGTTCTGGTCCTTTCTCAGCTTAATAAAATTACTTTTATTCTTTTTACTTTTATTTCACTAGCTATAAAGTGCATGTATCTTCAGATTCATTATTGTCAATATTATTATTTGTAGGATTAATAGTAATAGTATTTAAAAATATTAAGTTTTACATTACTTTTTTAAAACTCTAGCTAGTGAAATAAAACTATAAAGTACATGTATCTAGTACATTTACTTAGTTAGACTAGCATGGAAAAAAAGGAGCAAATTAGAGTGACAAATACTGGATATTTAGGGCCAAAAAAAAAGTTTTTATGTGATACAGCGGTCCAGTTCCCTTTCCTCCATCATACTGTGTACAAAGATAAATGTGTTGACAACAGCAGGCAACACTTTCTAGCATTTAATGTGTCTCCATTAAAAATAAATCAGCCTCGTGCTGTTTTATTTTCCACTCAAATCATATTAAAGTCAACAGTATGTTAATTTAAGTATGTTCACTAAATATTTTATCCCATGTCCCTAAAACAAATGAAACGCTAAAACACTAAAGGTGCGTCCCATCCCATGATTATCACATAAAGACATGTCAGTTTGGTGGGTTTGTTTTCCTTTACTCCACACAGTAAAGTGAGGAAAACACTGTAAGCAAAGACAAAAATTAACATATGAATCATTTCATCCTCTCTAAACCCAGGTGATGTGTTCTAGCATTAAGAGCGCAACTTTATCAAAAGCTGTTCCCCTGTGCTGCACATAAATCATTTAAATGAAATCTTTTGTGCATGGAGACGAACGCTTGAGGAGGATTTCTTTTGACTCTGAGAGCACCAGTGTTTTCCCGGAGGAGGAGGAATGGGTCACCCCACTGAAGAAAAAAAACACAAGCCCTATACAGTGCTTGTAAACATTTTATTTGTATTGATTTTAATGGCATTCCAGCGTTTCAAAAATGCCATTTCAGAGACCTTACTGCCCCTCGGAGTGAAAAAATAATAATGTGACGGGGAAACACTGCAATGTGCTGCATGTCAGTGCTCTGAGCAGAATTCATTGAGAAGCTGCTGCAGAACACCATGCTGTGCCTGTAGATGAATAATCTTATCAGGAATTATTACTATTCTGGTAGACTTTGGGGGCCTCACTGCTCAATTTGGAAAATTGCTCCAGTGCAGATACCCAATATTAGATAACCTACTGCCCCAGGGATAATTACTTTCCTGTGCATTATATAATTCTTTTTGGACTCGTATTCATAGATCTACTCATTAGGATGATTTAGTTCTCTCCCCGCAACACATTATTCATTTGAAAGGAAAAGGCTATTCATAGCATGTTCAGGGGTTCTTGAAACCCATCCAAACATCCCGCAATGCTGTGGCTTCTCCAGCCCTCTATCAGAGTCTGCTGTTTGTCTCTCACATTTCACTTTTTATTTATATGTGGAGTTCATACTCTATTTATACTATTCCAACTTGTGTTTTTCATCTTTTCCCACTCAGGAATCACTGTACTTTTCCTCCACATCTATAAAGGTTTCTTTTATCCAGTCAGGTCCCACATGGGAACAATGTGCCTGCAATGATGCAGGGACCTAATTTTAGGGGGTTTTTTTTGGGTACACCATTTGTCTTCTCAATAGCGCATATCATTTCCACAAGCAAAACGATTTTTCTTAACTTTGATGTAGCCATGACCAACAACTAAATTTAAGCAATATAATTGCCAAGAGATTTAAGGTGGAGATTGACAGAGATCAAGATTATTCAGATTGTGGAAAAACAACAAAAGCGTTTCAACTTTAGAAACCAGATGCGTGTTCATGGAGCAGCCCATCATTCACTGTAAGATGCTGACTGAGAAACTTTGCCTCTCACTGGGGTTTAAATGTGAAATAAATGTAGATAATCCACAGCACAGCTGGTCCCAAGCCTAAAAAAAACAGAAAGAAAAGAAACTATAACACTGACTACTTCTTAATTACATCCTAGCCCTTTGGGATCAACCAGGGGAAGAAAAAAAAAAATCAATAAGAGATACCAGTATTCACCTTCTCAGTGTCATTCATCAAAACTGTCAGTGCTGTGCATTAAATCATAACTGCTGTCTCTCATAATATCAACACGCAAGAGTTGATTTCCTGGTTTGTCCAAAAAAAAAAAAAAAAAGACCAATTCTGCCTCTGACCCGATCATCAGACCATGAAGTGTAGTGAAAAGTGGCTAAAAATAAAATAACCACTATCAACCAAATTAGGTGGAAAGTTGTAATTTTGGCCTATTCCCTCTGTGAGGATGTAAATGGATGCATGGATGGAGACATGAAGGAGCAACAGCAGACAACGTGAATGCTGATGTCAGCCGCTGATGTCGCCGTTCTTCGTGCAAACTGTGCTGTCACCCCGCACATGTAATGCACTCTCGCTTTAGATTTGCAGAATAGAAGGCAAACTGGCCAAGGCTGAACTGAATCGTAATCCTTTTGCGTTTTTTTCTTTTTTTTTTTTTAAAAAGAAGAGTGCATCCAGATGGCCCATGGTTCAGCTCAGCCACAGGAGGTCTCCAATACACACCGAAACACAATGTTCTTCTGCGAGACCCAGAACGATTTGCAGCATGTTGTCGGTGTGATCAGACAGATGCCAGAAAGAGAGAGAAAAATACTGAAGACACAGCACACTGTGGGTTGCCGTTTTCTTTTAATTCATTTGATCCGTCAAAGGATTTTTACAAAGTCTGCTATGTAAATGCTATTTATTCCCCCCCCCCAAAAAAAACAATACCATTCATGAATACAGCTGCACGTTATTGACATATCCGGACTCCAGGGAGATTATTATGTGCAGAGTAGCACCCAGAAAAGTCAATGAACAGGCAATATTTCATATCATAATAGTTCTCTCTGTTATAAATAGAAATAAATCCATGCAATATTCATCTCTAGCCGTCGTATTTCTTTTCAGATTTTGGCACCATCCTTGAGATGAGGTCAGCGAGTGTCCTGAGGTCAGCTCAGGTTTTCAGATAGGAAATAAAGACGATAATTATCCTGAAGACAATTTGAGTCTGCGTTTGTTACGGTCCAGTATCAGAGACTGATTCCTAATGCAATGGCTATTCAAGTACCAAAAAGGAAGTCCCCACTCCCCCTCCCCTTCGATGATAGAAACCTTGATGCAAAAAGCCTGAACCTCCAAATAAAAGAAGAAAAGAAAAAAGGGACCCTATTATGTAAACGACCCTCAGCGCTGTTTTTAAAAAATACTCACGATAGTATCAATAATTGCATGATTTATAAACGTTCTTTTTCTCTACGTATCATACAGGCTTAGGAGCACTGCACGTCATGTAGCTGTCAGTGCTGTGCAACAGATATTCGTTAATACTACTGATAACAATATTAATAACGATCAGAACAAGTCATCATAAAAATCAGCAAATGCTATTCAACTACCATGTAAAGGAAATGTTTCGACAGTGTGCTTTTTTTCTTCCAAAAGAGAAAAAACCCAGAACAGAAAAAAAGAAAAGGCTCCGGGAAGCACAGTGTGAAGATCACACCGCTCCCACAGAAGTTGGCACCGTAACATACTGTACACTCGAAGAGACTGACGGTCCCTCGGAAACAGAGGAGGCTGTCAAAAAGGAGCAGAGAAACATGCAGGCCTCCAGTTTGGTATTAATGTCAAAGGCCTCGCCATTCACTCTAGGACAGGCAAAAAGGAAGAAGAAGAAAAGAAGGAAAAGAATCAGGCTCAGGAAACATGCCCAGAAATTAAGAGAGAGTGCTGAAGGGAACAAGGTGTCCTGCAAGAAAAAAAAGAAAGAAATAATGATATTTTATATATATATCTATTCCTGCAGAGGGCTGCAGGATTAACTGATGCTTTTTCAGATTCGAAAGAAAATGAAGAGCAAATCAAACCGAGAAGCAAAGTTAGAATGCATTAGAGTGGGCAGAAGGTGGCAGATTCATAAATAATTCTTGACTTAAGGGTTTGTTTGCACAGTGATAACCCCGAGGAACTCATCTGGCTGTTGAAACATTAGCTCTGCACCTTTCAAAAAGGGGTCCACTCATTTCTCTGCAGCAGGACGCGTCGTGCGGCCGCCTCATTCTTACTGAGAGTGCAGCGGAAATTATTCACTGTGAGATACGGTTTCCGTTTCTGGGCTTTAATCTGAATCAGATCTAAAGCGAGTGGGTTAATTGTCGATGCTGAAACTGAAACCACTGCTGAGGGAAGTCGTCGAATTTTTAGTGGTGCTTTAAGTGTTGCTACTAATAGTTACATCTGTGCATTGAGAGCCATTAAAAAAAAAGAAAAAAAAAAAACACTAACACAAGTCATGATTGAGTTTATACAAAGACCTACGCATTTTTATTCAGAAAAAAAAAGGGGAAATAAATGTTTTTTTTAAAAAAGTCAAACACTGGGCAAAGTTGTTTCCTGAGGCAAGTTCAAATCTAGCACAGAAAAAGAAAAGAAAAAACAAAACATCTCTCATCTCTTTGAGCACTAAGCAAGGCTGTTTCTCTAATAACAAAGCAATAACAAACCTATTTAACAAGACATTATACGCCCACTGGGTTGCCAGTTTGGTAGCTGACTCCCCCAAAACCTTCAGCCACCAGGGGCAGAGCTGACCAACAACAGAGTGTCCCCGCCTTGGCAAAACTCAGCTCAATGCCTATGGCCAGTAGCTTCAGGTGTGGTGAAGACAGAGAAGCCAGGCAACGCCATGCCTGCACCTGTACAGCTCTACCAGCAGCTCATCAGAGGATGGTGCAGAAGAACTTCTTCTCCCGGAAGGGGTTCTCAGAGGCGGGCACGGGCACGATGAGGGGGTCCTCGCGTATGTGCGCCTCGCAGTATGCCATCAGGTCTGCGGCGGCTTTGGATACCTGAAATATTTAGAAGAAATTTTTTGATCAGACATTTCAGATTTATTCTTTAAACTGTGTGATGATGTTTCAAGGCCGTTTTTTGGGGGCGCTACCAGAATCCTCAAACACGCAGTCCTGCATTTCAGATTTTCAATCAATGTTCATGTTGTCTAAGTTGCTCCCAGTGTTCTCTTACTAAAGTTCAGTAGTCATGGCTTCAAAGTTCAAACTCATCCTGGGGCCATAGCTGCATCTCCTATCTGATCTCTGCACTTTAGCTGTCTAAAAAGCAGCATAAAGGACCCCCAGAAAATAGCGAATAACATCGTATTACACAATTAAAACCAGATTAGTTTTTCCCCAGAATCAATGAAATGCTGGCTCTCTTTGTATCTTTGAGATAAGACAAAGATGGGTTCTGAGAAGCTTCCCTAGTTGTTGCTTAAAAGCTAAAGAGGTTCAAACGGTCACTGGAGCTCATGAAATTCATGCAGTCACATGAAATCCAGTGTGAAGGAGCTCAGTGTTCAGAAGTTGCAGGGTAACCCTTCTCTGGGCATGAAGTGAAAAAACAGTCCTGTTATGAAATATCTTGGAAATCAACGACTTCTGAGGTGAAGAGGACCGAAACATTTCACCTTGCTGTCAGCGCAGAGTGTGGAGACACCATCAGTGCTCAAGTTCAGCTCAAGTACAGGTTTGAGTAACTCGCAGACGTCGGACCGTACGCACACATCACAAAGTATTTATGGTAAAGTTTTCAAACTAGTGTATAGGAATTTCTTTCACTTGTGTATTAATCACGTTATTGTAATGCCTTGGTGCCACTGGATTTTAACATGTCTGACAGTCATACTGTAAGACAAATGGTAGGGGGTATAGTAAGGATGTTGGGGGAAACAGGAACTCCAGAGGACCAGTCTTTTGTCTCTTCGAGGACTCTGGGAAGTAGCAAGGGAGTGTGAACCTTAAGGTGTGAAACAGCTGTGTACTGCCTTTTGTTCCTGGAGAAGGTATTTAACTGAGAGCCATGCTAGGCTCAGGGAGACTCTGCTGATCGTCTGTCCCGCAGACATGCAGGGGCTCCATCAAGCTGGGTTGTATGTTCTTTGTGTGCTTTGATTAAAGAATGTTAGCTACCGCTCGTCTGCAGGCTTTATTTAAGTGGAAATCTTCCACAACACTAGTGACCCATCAATATTTTAGTAACCGAATTAATTCGTATTGTACAATCAAATTCAGACTATGGGCACCAACTGATGAACTGTGTAGACTTTAAACATTTACCAATATTCCTCTCATCTATCAGTCCTGGGCATCATTGCTTGGAGATGATTTTTTAGGGACTATAATAGTAATGCTGGAGAATTTTTATGTTTTTATTAATTTTTAATGGGAAACACTGGTTTGCTCTTCAGACCCCACTGTATTAGTGTCTTCTGTCAGACTCCTTTTTCTCATCCCCCACACAGAAACATGTTCCCTTACATAGGAAAATAAAGTTGTGGCAGTATGCAGATGCACGTTTCATGTTGCCAACAGTAATACTTCAAACAAACTTTTTTGCGCAGGGTAAAAACATTTTAGTGCAAATATTAGTGGACGAGGCCCAAACGTCTTTTCTTGAGAGCAAGGTGAATAAGCTCCACACATCTCTGCAGCTCACCATTTATTCATTCTCAGAGCAGATGTTTATGAAGTTAAACTCACACCAGATGAGACCTGGGAAAATTGCTGTAAAGCTCTTTCAACTTGCATATTGCCGATGTTCCCGATTTGTCAGCGCCTGTAGTGACTGCACTGATGCCCGTTACCCGAGCCTCAGGCACCAGGGCGAGAAAGCTCGTCGAGGTAACTCACGGGTCTTAAGGTGGGACTTCAACAAGCATAGCACGAAGCATGTGACATCTTCCAAATGAAAAAGAAAAGAAAAAAAAAGTCGAACAGTGACCATAAATTTTATAGTACAGTTAGACTGTATGTGAATGCAGGTTCTCAACTGGGAATTGAGTGGGAGGTTACGGGAGGGGAGGCGGCAAATGGAGAGCAGAGGAGCAGCTGCATCAGAGGGCTGGCGAGGACTCAGGGATCTATGTGGAGGACAGAGCCATCTGATCTCCTGCCTGCCACTTCACCTCACCCACTGCTGCTCTCACAAGAGAATAGCACAGCTTTGGTCCTCAGCATGGATTGTTACATTACCGTTTCGACCATCTTGCAGCCTGAAATGGAGCCGTTTCAACTCATAAAATCCCACAAAAAGAAGAAATGGCAGAAAACCCAGATGTGTTATTCAGTTTCTTAATTTCAACATCCCTACCAAGCACTTAGCCACAAGGACACCCATATCTATTAATAAAAAAAATAAAAAAAAAAAAAAAATCTATTAAACATGTTCTCTTCCCTCTCTCTCCACAAACAGCCTTTACTGCCTGCTTTGCTTTCACATCAGGCAACCACAACAATTTGACAATACGCTCACAGGTCACACAGTCTGGCAAACACTGAGGTACATCATGCTGTGCCAGTAAATCAGAAAACAAGACTAAAAGTCTGTAGCCATCTCAACAACTCAGTTTTGAGCCAAACGCTAATGTCAGCGAGCCGACTTTAAGAAGCTTTATCATGTTTACAGTATCAACCATATTTACCATATTAGCATTATGTTGCTTGCTAAATGCCACATAAACAAACAGTCCAGGCGATATTATCCATTAAATGAAATATTGGCCACATTAAAAAATGTGACATTATTAAAAGGTCAGGGATCACCAGTGTCCCCACAAACCATCCTGAAAGGAGCAGCGAAGCCTTTGATTTTGTTCCACATGGTTGGACTGCTGAGAGAAATGGCAGACTCTCTAATCGTAATTCATTCTCACTGGAAAGTTAGCTTTTGCCCAAACTTTTAGAACAGTTTAGAGATACTCACGGCCACTTTATTAGGTACATCTGCTCATTAATGCAAAAATAATTTCTAATCAGCCAAATGCATGATGGTAGCTCGGTGTAGTTTGACACATCATCATGCTCAAACTGAGCAGAGTGAGAGGTGATTTAGAGGATTTTCAAGGTTTCATGGTTGAGCATTTCAGAAACTGGTGATTTACTGAGATGGTCACCATTTGGGGTTTACAGAGAATGGTCTACAGGACAAAATACTGAGTGAGCAGCAGTTCTCTGAGTGAAAATGCCTTGTTGATGTCAGAGGGGAATAACCAAACTTGCTTTGAGATTATAGGAAAGCAACAGGAAGTCAAATCACCACTTGTTGCAACCAAGCTGTGCAGAACAGCATCTCTGAATGCACAACCTGTCACAACTTTGAGCAGATGGGCTACAGCAGCAGAAGACCACACAGAGGACAACAGAAGACTGGATGTTGTTTGGTCTCATGAGTCAATTTTTGCTGAAACACTCACATGGAAGGGTCAGCATATGGTTTAAACATGAGAGCATGGACAAATCCTACCTTGTATCATTGCTTCAGGGGTGCTGGCAGTGTAATCGTGCAGGGAATATTTTCTTGGCACACTTAGTACCAACTGTGTATCATTTAAAGACCCCATCATATTGTATTTTTACTGAATGTCCATCCTTTTATGACCACGGTGCACCAATCTTTTGATGACCGCTTACAGTACGGTATTCCTGCACGTGAAAGAGCTCAAATCTGTCTCAGACTGATTTCTTAAACA
Source organism: Neolamprologus brichardi (assembly GCF_056152115.1). NCBI lineage: Eukaryota > Metazoa > Chordata > Actinopteri > Cichliformes > Cichlidae > Neolamprologus > Neolamprologus brichardi. Next base: position 22,279,457 of record NC_142116.1, read on the forward strand.
TGACGGTGACTTCACTGTACTCAAATGGCCCCCAGTGTCACCAAACCAGTTTTTGCACGCAACTGAACAGGAGATTGTTAGCAACTGTGTACTGCATTCATGTCAGCATCGACCAAAACATGAGGAATGTTTAAAGCACCTTGTTGATGCCATTAAAAAGGCAAAACTGTGCTCTAACCCAGTACAAGCAAAGTGTAACTATAGAAGATGGACAGCGAGTGTATCTCTCATATTCACCGCTTTTGAACTACTTTTAAAAACGACTCCATGAAAGTACGACATCCTGTTCAAATGCACAGCGGAGTCATTTCCCCCCACTGGTGCTTTCACTTCCATCGAGCACCTCTTCCAACAAAATCCAACCCAAAGTTAAGTTTAGTTATAAGCTGTGCAATGCATGAAACTTAAAAAAGGAAAGCCAAGCATACTGACACAGCAGTGTTACCACGCATGGCTACCTCTCTGCATCATTCTGTCAGCTTTCTGCTCCAGCCACGGTACTGTCGCCACCTTCTTCCAGCTAATGCGTTTCTATTATTTATGTCTGCACCTACATCATGGATCCCCTTTTGCAGTTCCTCTGTTGCTGATAAAAGCTGTTAAGTCACCTAATACTCAATACACCACACGGTGATATTTCAGAACAGAGGTGTCGGTGCTGAAACTAAAAAAAGACTCAACACCACACTTTAGTTGGCAGAATTGTAACGCTGCATTCATGAGAGGATCAATCGTCATCAGTGACTGTACGCTTACAGACCCACCAGTGATCTGAATATTTGGAATAATGTGACTAATGCGTTGATTAACAGAGAACTTGAATTAGCTGAACTAAAAATTAGTCGCTCAGAAGACACAATGTACCCCAAATGGCTACCTAAAAACTAAAAAAAGACCAAACTCAGGCACTAATTACAGAATCCAAGCTTGCATGAAGTGTGAACACTAACAAAGCAAACAGTTTAATTATTTTCATAATCAAAGTAAATGCAGTCATTATATTATTATGCAACTGCAGCCAAATGCTCCTGCTCTGAACAGGAGGCTCACAGGACAGAGAGTGGTACTGCTCAGTGTGTGTCATCAGGCCCAGACTGATTGTAATTACACCGCAGCCCCATGATGGAAGGAGAGTCCTCCTAATTAGCACAGATCACATTCCTTTGGCTGATTGAGCAATTAATGAGAGTGTGGTGATTCCTCAATCAGCAGCACAGAGACCGCTCTTGTCACACGCTCCCTCGTCAGATCCCTTAATTAAATTTAAGGGATCGCCAGGCGTGGCCAAGTCTCCTTTTCCCTCTGCTTTTATATCCATCCACATCAGTCTCGTATGGCGGCTGCTTATTCCTTTTTTTTTGAGTTTTATGAAGTATTATTTGGATCGCCACATCTGATGCACTATGCTGTTATTAAATACTAGCAGCTGTCTGGCTTTCGTTGAGCAACCGCCGAGAAAATGATACAGATGTGAATCATGCTGCAACTGAAGCTGCTGTTTTGCAGAGCAACAAGATTCTCCTCCCCCCACACACTTAATTTGGAAATTTAAACAAAGCTTAAAATATTATATTGCCTGAAAATGTCTGAACACCATTACAGCTAAGCTAACACTTCATATAAAAGAGGAAACAAGCAGATGATCCTCAATACTTAACATCAGTGTAACAACACCTGCATGAAAACCAAAGTTAGGAGAATTTGGCTAAAGAATAAAGTTGTTATTAAAACAGTTTTTCTTTCTATAAAATCCTAAATTGACAGTAAAACTTTAATTCTCATCTTAATTCAATTCAATTCAATTTTATTTATATAGCGCCAAATCACAACAAATGTCGCCTCAAGGCGACAAGACAAGAGACTCCTTTTATATTGCAATAAACCATTTATAACTCCATGCTACTGAAATGCGTGTAGAGACGTGGGTCACAAGACAATAATTTATGAATCATAAACAATATTTTTTCAGCTGCCTTGCTGTCGTTCTGGCACCATCCTGTGAATCCATTCGAGAACTGGCTGCAGGCAGGAACATAATGTGCAAAAAACAACAAGGAAACTGTCCATTTTTCTGATGCTGGGTTTTCTTTCTGCATAGACAGTCTGATAAGACTGGCATCCAAAACCTGAAAGTTCTTCTACGCGGTTGCATACGGGGGAGGAAACCTCGTGTTTTGATTCGGGAACACTGATGCTCTACGTCAGAATGGCGACCTACAGTCATGTGAGGGGACACACCTACCTACACTCATGATTCAGTAGCTTTAAAACCACCTTTGATAGTCCAACTTATTGCTGCCAATCTCTCACATCTTGTGAAGAAATTTTGGACCACTCGCTTTCTAAATTTGTAAAGTTTGAACAATGTTAGAATGGTTTTAGAGCATGGTTGTGAAAAACTGAAAACCTAAATCTCCCAAAAAACTTTGATTTCTTGGCATTATCCTATAGATGCTGGAGAATTTGGATTTTTATTTTCCCATCCACTGCAGTGAGTTTCCCCATCTCAGGTTGGCAGATCACGTGCCGTTTTGTCCTTCCTCGTTTACTTCTAGTCTGTTAGTTTTTCAATCATCATCTCTGCTTCACTCTAAGGTAAAGACGTCTCCTTACATAGAGAACTGAGGGTGTATTGCTCAATCCTGTTGGTTCAGAACGATTCTCATTAACTAACGACACACGGTGGTAAGAACAAAGTAGGCCGTGCTTTTTTCCCCTTTTAGGCACACTTCATGAATCAGGTAATTTTGTGTATGCCCCTGCTGTTTTTTTTTTTTAACATTTCCACTTACTTACTAGTCAGTGCGCACCATTATTCTTACAAGTTTGCAAACTTAAGCTGTGCTGCATGATCTTCTGACAACTCTTCCAAAGAAGTCAGACTTGTTCAGTCATTTTCTAAATGTACTCATGAACTTTAACATGCTAACTGATGCCTGCAGAGATGAAGCTCTTGGCTGTCAGAGCACTGCACCGTCTGACCTTGGGGGTGAAACTGCTGGGACGTCTGCTCCCGGGACAGATTGCGTTAACACACCTGAATGCTCCAGACACGCAAACTGCCAAAACGGCTGCGTTCATAGAGGTGCTCACACCTGCTGATGATCAGTTAATCAAGTGCATTTGATTGTCAGCACCTGGCTGAGCGGCTCGGTGCCTGTGGAAGCAGTACGAGGATACTGCATGGAGTCCTGTTAAAAACACATTTTTCACAGACTCCACAATGATCTCACAAAAAGTAGCCAAAGTGCATCAGATTTATTAAAATAATAAAGTTATTGCTATTAACAGGATTCAAAACTAGAGGAAGAATTGCTCTTTAATAATGGGTTTGAACTCAATCTGCTGGTTTGTGTTGAAAAATTAAAAAAAAAAAAATTCAACATTTTCAGCAATTTTCCAATGAAAATTTGGCATTTTAGAGTTTGTATCGTCTACAAAAATGCTGCAGTCCCATTGCACACAGGCTGTGTTAAAAACCAAGTAATGGTTTTGCTGTTCGGTACACTTAATATCTTTAAAACGCATGAGGTCTTATTTTGATGAGCTACCTGAAAGAAGCCCAAATTGATTCCTAATCTTCTTAAAACTGATTGCAGTTTCAGGCGGATCACTTTACTTTTTAAGACGATGAGGTTTGCTTGTAAGCAGCCTTTGTGCTGAGTAGGAATGAAGGTGTTTGGCCGGCTTCCATGCTTAGCTATATTGCTGAGTGAACAGCCTCTGATTTGCAGGGCAATCATTCCCCAAACACTACTGAATGAGATGACATTAAGTTGCACAAGAAGTCATTCATAAAAGAAAATGTTCAGAATTGCCCCAACATGCCAGAAACATGAACAGAAAACAGGAAGTAAACATACCGAGAAAATGACGCCTGGAATGGATGGAAGCACAAAACTGATGTCTAATTGCAGCAAGAGCCTCGTGGTGATCGACCGCAGAGTGCACAGGGAGCAAAAGTCAATATTTAACCAGGTGTTGTTTAATGAGGAAACAATACTGCTTCACAATAATGTGTGTGGTGGAGAAGTAATCCTGCAGCCACACTGACCTAAATTGGTGGAAAGTTACTGTCAGAGCTGGTTAGCAGCCACCATAGCCCACCTTTCCTGTGGGTTCATCCCTCACATTTACCACACTGATCTGCTTGGAATTCCAAGCTGTGCACAGCAGAGGCGATGATAAGGTGAACCGAGACTTCGTGCAATGCCTGTCAGAAGACATCGGACTAAAGTAAAAAAACCAAAAAAACAAACAAACAAAAAAAAAACCCCACATGCATTTTATTGGCATGTCACTTTCTGCTGTGGAAGTCAGTGGTGGGAAATGCAACGGTTGTAGTTTGAGGGTTTATGTGACAGGGAACTAGGCCAAATCTGATAATGTTGACTCAAGCGATATCACTAAGGCTCAGAAACATCTGAGGATGCAAATCGGGGGAGTTAAAAAGAAGCGATCCCACTTAGCGGATCAGACAGCAGTGGTCGGAGACTACAGCACAACCAGAATTATTGTGCAATGAACTTGCAGTCTCTTTGCCTTTGAAATGGCCGCTTCAAAGATAGAGACCTGATTTTGAGAACTCATGTGATCAACTTTGCCTTATTGGTGTTTCAATGCCAAATTGAGGACCAGAGTCCATCTGCCATCAGTTTACAGCTTAATGTAATCATGCTGGCTATTCAATCTAATTTAAATAGTACCATATCACAGCTGTCACTTCAAGGCGCTTTTAAGTAGATACCCTAAAATAATACAGAGAAATCCCAACAGTCAGAGGACCCCTAATGAGCAAGTTCTTAGCGACAGTGAGAAGGAAAAACTCCCTTTTAACAGGAAGAAACCTTGAGCAGAACCAGGCTCAGGGAGGTGCAGCCATCTGCTGTGAGCAGCTGGGGGTGAAATTACAATAAGTTTGAAATTCTTCCACATAGTTGCTGCAGGAATGCAATTTAACTACAAAATGACAAAGTGGCTTGGCAACTTTGCTTTTCATGTGAGAGAAACAAGAATAGAACCAGTTGGCAACCAGTTGAGTCGAGTCTCCTGCTGCAAGAAGTCATCACAGATGAGTTGAGCCCATCAGTGTAAATCTCAGAGTGATTACGATGTGCTGGAAATCTGTCCGTGCTTTTAAATTAGAGGGCAGTTACTTGTAGAACGTCACCAATTTGAGTGATTGCAGTCAGAGCCATAAATCAAGAACTCAAACCTCACTAACAAACATCAAACATCATCAAACGTCAATTACTTGCTAACTAGCTAGCGCTGACCAACGTTCCCTCCCTTCTAATTGCTATAAATTGGTTGTTGATCCCTTCCACTACATAACCAAGATGGTGTTTAAAATGCATTTAACAGGTTAAAATAAAGAGGTAGTTTAGGGTAATTTATTTTTCCCCTCCCCACATATGCAACTGACACACGCAATCCACAACCATGTCCATGAACGTCAGAGGTACTTCTTCAAAACATCAAGAGGCCCTGCTGATGTCATAGTGACCACAGTTACCTTTTATATACAATCTATAGAAGTGCCCAACATTCCTCATTCAACTTTACACAATCCAGGGACTCAAAATAACAAATATGCAAGTTTGTAATTACACTGAACTGTCACCGAGTCGAGCTGCAAGGTGGGAAAAAGTGCGCCAAGCATCCATCACGAGTTTGGCAAAATGACGGCACTGCAATACTCAAAACTGTGGCGCGCTTCTCTAAAGAAAAGAAATCCAAGAAAGACGAGGGAAGATAATAGCAGTGATTTACTCCAACTGGACCAGGCCATCTAATAAATGGGTTAAAGCTTTTATAATGGACTGAGAACACAAAGAGTGCACAATAATAGCGGACTCAGGATTCAACACATGGATGTTATCTTGAATGTTTTATGAGTGCAGAGTTGTTACACTGTGCTTCTAAATCAAGAAAACATAATAGGCTGGAGTAACAGAAAGAAAAGTGGACCATGTCACAAGGATGAAGGTTTAAACAAGACTAGTGATACATTGTTTCCATGCCCATGTACAGCGTGTGTCTTGGTCTCTAAATATACCTAAACCTGCCTAAAGAAATTTGTGGAAATGCAGTAACACTGGCACCACCTCCTCATGCTGGTCACATGATACTATGGTGATGTGTCCATTCTTCAACCAGCATTTGTCATAAGTCAGTATAATTGTGTTGGTCACTCACACAAACGGCACGCCCAAGTGGATCAAACAATTATTCAGTGGGGTTGATGTCATTACTGCAGGCATGCCACACCATCCACTCCACTCCCAAATTCTGGATGGAGTCTCTGATTTGCAGGGGCGAGCACAAGCAGGATCTGGACTCATGGTTGAACATTGTGTTCCTCCACATGTTCAGGTTCCAGTGCACATATTGGTGACACCAGTGCAAACATGCCTGATGGTGAAGGGCTCGAGACAGGCCGCCACAAAACCGGAGATTGCATGGAGTCTGTTCTAGATCATCTGGGTAGAGAGCCGCTGTCGTGTCATCCTGCAAATCTGTAGAAGACTGCTAACAGTTCTTAAGTGCTGACAAGGGAGGAAAACAGTCTTCTTGGGACGCCAACTTCACCGCCTTTCTCTGACATCCTCCATTATCGGAAACGTCGTCTTCAATTTGGAGATTGTACTAGAGCTCACTCCAAATAATGCTGCATCTTGGTTCTGCAGCTTGAAGTTGTCCTACAGCGCAAGCACCAAATCAGTCAAACGTGGCATGTTTGGATTAGACACCAACTGACCGCTGCAGCAGGGTCCATTAGCTTGCCAAGTTGGCAAGTTTTTCATGGGCGCAACAAATGCACTTTCCTTACAAGTGGTACCATTTAAAGAAAAATAAACAAGATTTCCAACTGTATAATATCTATTCCCAAGAGGCTTTTTGTTACAACAAAAAGAAATTGACCAAAGACAAATTTCCTTACTTTTTGTGCCAGGTTTATTTTGATCTACCTCAATAAGTCTGACAGCAAGCCAATTCAACCCCACTGTGGAAATGAGGATTCATTTAAAAATTAAATAAATAACGTTCAAACAGCTGGGCACTGTAGTGTTTACCAACGGTGATTCAAACAGGAGTAATTAGTGCATTAATAAAGGATGCAGATTTAGTGCACGAGTGAGTATTTTAAACACGAGGAAAAGCCAATGCAGTGTGGCTAATTGATGCATTTTTCCCAGTTTTTGGACGACGGCACCATCAGCCCGGCCATTTCTTCTTTTAAACAGTGCTACTGTGTGCAAATATGAAGCCATGAGAGCCAAGCGTGATAATGTTGCCAATTGTAAGCCAGCAAAGTTAATTTTGTGCTTTATTCAGACAAAAATGAGCAAAAATGAAATGCTTGCTGCGAACTGTCACTCATAGAGACGCGCCTATTGAACTGCTCCAAAATCCCAGCCGATGTTAGAGGCACACAAAGCTTTCAGTTCCATGATAAGTGGAGGTACGGTTTTTGAGTAATTGCATACTTGGTAACAGAAGCGATGTGAAAATATTTGTTCACGTGCGCAGACAATATCAACAATAAAGCTTCGTACCTTTATCCTATCCATGCAGGCCTCCATCTTCAGTTGCTCCACAGCTTTCCTCGCTTGGGAGATGCTGGCCGTGCTGTTGTTGACGATGCCGTCCTTCATGGTGCTCCTGTGACGCCAAACAGATGCAAGGGAGAAGGGGGGGGGGGTCAGTGAACGTCACATTAAATCAGCACCCCCCTGGCGACAGCTCTACCCTGATGGAGCAGCAATTCTCTACTACAACCTCACCCCCACCCGTTCCTTTTTACACAGTAAAACTTGGAAGGACCCATTTTGTTTGTCCATTTGTTATCTGAAGAAGCTGCTCTGTGGGCATCAGCTGGACAGCGGCCTGTCATTTTTCAGCCAGCGCTCATGCATGATTGTTTTTCTTCCTTTGTCACGTTATTATTTAGACCAACTGGCTGGGGGAGAAGTTAGCAAGGAGACACACACACACAATTAGTATTTTGCTCAAGTGCACTTCAGCAGGAGTTTATGCTGGT